>NC_048316.1:18010553-18054385 GCF_013100865.1 Trachemys scripta elegans
GTAAAAAGCAACAGAGGGTCCTGTGACTTGCATCTGAAGAAGTGAGGTTCTTACCCACGAAAGCTTATGCTCCCAATACTTCTGTTAGTCTCAAAGGTGCCACAGGACCCTCTGTTGCTTTTTACTTTATTAATTATTATTTATCATTACAGTATTTTTATTACATTATGAAAACAGCAACACTCTTCCGAGATCTCAGTTTTGTAGCTTGTATCACTTTGAATAAGCCTGTTATAAGTCAAGGCTCCTATGTTTCATCAAGGAGTATCAGATGTGAAACAGCATGAAGATATTTAAGAAGTCAACTCAAAGAGTTCCTCCTTCACAAGCATTGAGGTCTTGAGCAGTCCAGGCAAACAACGCACGTTACAACAAAACTTGCTCTTCATAATAATTTTAAAAACAATACTAGCTGCCTATTTAATTTTAAAAACAGCAAAAAATATCCACCTCCCTCTCCATTTCTACCAAGGAGTCTTGAAGTTTAAATCTCCTCAGTGTGATAGAGACGTTTGCTTTGATCTGCTTAGCTCTTGGAAATCCAGGGGCTCCAGGCTGCTGGCCCCATGCTGCCAGGAGTTCCTAGGGACAGCTCTGTCCGTCATTAGGGAATTTTTTCCCAAGAATCCCCTGTAACATTTCGTGAACCCCAGTTTGGGAACCACTGAGCTAGAGGGATAGTGGTCAATGTATGCAACATCTGGCAAAAATGCAAAGGAACATGAACTGTAAATATAACAGCAATCAGACTGAGTTTGTCATTTTAAAAGGCAATGTATTGTGATCATTAACCAGATGTCCTGCACATAAGATAAATGACTAAAATACAAACAGTCAACATACAGTGTACAAAACTCTACCATCTTGTACACAAGGACAGGAGCAATCACTTCCACTGTCTCACTGAACTGCAGTTTCTGATCTGATCTAGAGGAGTCAGGGAATAAAAGAGCAACCCATATTTCCTTGGAGAACTGAGTTTGTGTCTCATAAATGATGTCAGTTTCAGACTCTTTCTCAAGAGAAAAGAAAGCAGAAATGGCTGTGATATGGTAGTGTGTTGGAGCAGCTGCCCCACCCCCATGCGAGAGGGGGCTAGAATAGAGCGGCTGCGCAGGCCAGCAGCCAATCAGGGAAGGGCCTACTGAGAGCCAATCAGGGCCGAGATTAGAGCCAGCCAATCAGGGCTAGGCTAGGCCCTATAAAAAGGCTACCTAGGAGAGGAGCAGGTAGTCTCTCCCAGGTCTTCAAAGGGTGAAAGTCTGTCTCCTGTGTGAGGAGACTAGCACCTGGGACAGCGCAGCGCAGCGCTGGGCAGGCTTGGGGAAGCTGAAGGGAACTCCAGCCCACTACTTGCCAGGCTGCAGGCCCTGGGGAAGCGGTCCAGGGAGAGAGATGCACAAGGGGAGAGAAGGAGGGCAGGATGGCTGCTGCCAAAGGGTCCCTGGGTCGGGACCCAGTGTAGAGGGCGGACCTGGGTCCCCCCCTTGCACGGACACCCAGCCATTGAACATGGTAGTAGCGGACTGCACCAGACCCCTGACACAAGGGGTTAGACATTGGGGTGTGGTTGACCGCTGGGGCGCAGAGAAAGACTGTTGTTAACCACACACACCCCGGAAGGGGGTGAGGATGGACTAGGGGACACTGCCAGAGGGCAGTATCCTGAAGAGGACGCCGCCGAGCGGGGAGCAACGCGGGTCCAGACACCAGCAAGGAACAGATGACGAACAGGACACCACCATCAGAGGACACTCGCCATGGACTGAGCTAATTCCCAGAGCAACCGGCGGGAGGCGCTGTGGTGGTGAGTCCCAACCCCGTCACAGGTAGCGATACTGCCAGAACCTCTCACTGTCTTATTGCAATGAGGAATAAGGCTGGAGAATTCTGTATGGGGCATGAGCTCAAGTTGTGGCTGTGACATCCAAAAGGAAATAAGGAAGCGCTGTCTAGGAAACTTGCACTGGGAAATACGGAAAGTGATTTTAAGGCTTTTTTTGAGGAATTTCCTCACATCACCTAAAGATTTTAGTCCAAGTACAGAGGTTTGACTTGCCACCACCTGCTGGGCATGGCAGTGACCAGAATGGAAGACTAAATATATGGTGCTGGCTGCACACCTGTGACAGGGAAACAGGTAACGGAGGAATGTGCCAGCCCCAGCTTGAACCTGGAGTTGTCATTACAGACTTCAAAACCCCTGGAAGCAGCATTTGTCTCCACTGACCCTAAACTCAAAGGAAAGTCAAACTGTCCCTTCCAAAAGCCGCTGTGATAAGAGGATTGCTGCCGCCAAATTCTACATCGTTAAGAGGGTAACTGCCAAGGAAGGCCGCTGCAATCTGAGCAGACAGGAGCCACAGGGGACTGGAGTCCATGAAGGCCACTACAATCAGAAGGATCCGTATTCACCTGAGGCCACTTCACTCAGAAGGGGTCGCTGCTGAAGCTGTTTTTGCCCTTCTTGCGCTTTGTTTTGGAGGACGGTGTGGTGAAGTCAAGCGACTCAAGGCGGAAAGGACGTGGCTGGGGCATCTCCACAGTCTGTGAAGGAGAGACTGGTGCCATGCTGGAGGTGTTGTTGTTCAGGGGGGCGCTCAGCACAGGAGGGGAGTTATGATGGGCTGTAGAGTAAAGGAACAGGATATACCGACATGTTTGGTCTGTTAAGACTCAGCAATGCTTTTTGAAATTTGAAATTACTGGAGATATCCCATCTCCTAGAACTGGAAGGGACCTTGAAAGGTCATTGAGTCCAGCCCCCTGCCTTCACTAGCAGGACTAAGTACTGATTTTGCCCCAGATCCCCAAGTGGCCCCCTTAAGGATTGAACTCACAATCCTGGGTTTAGCAGGCCAATGCTCAAACCACTGAGCTATCCCTCCCCCGCAAGTTCCCAGCTGCATTAAAACCTTATCCATTAATTTTATTGAAGGCAGTCAGGAAATTTAGAGATTTTTGCATTTAAATTTACTCATATTAAGGAACTTCCAGACTGGAGTTGACCATTTCACTGGTTGGTTTTCTGAATATGCAATAAGCAACAGAGGGTCCTGTGGCACCTTTAAGACTAACAGAAGTATTGGGAGCATAAGCTTTCATGGGTAAGAACCTCACTTGCATCTGAAGAAGTGAGGTTCTTACCCACAAAAGCTTATGCTCCCAATACTTCTGTTAGTCTTAAAGGTGCCACAGGACCCTCTGTTGCTTTTTACAGATTCAGACTAACACGGCTACCCCTCTGATACTTGAATATGCAATGTATCTAGTCAGATACTAATAACTGACAGTCCTGGAGAGTGAAACACCCCATGCCTAGTGGCAGAGCTTTCTCAGCGGACCGCCTCCACATTTGAGATTTGATGCCCACATCCCTTTGAAAGTGCATCACAGCCAGAGTTTAATGACTTCCATGGCACAATGCAAAGCTCATTTAGTTGGTTGAATTGCTGATTATGTCTCTGTTTTGTTCTGGCTTTCTGCTTATTCTCTGTAATTGAAGGGCCCAGCTGGCAGCGTGACAGGCATCTGAGACTAGGGGTGATAGGTTTCATTCACAGAAGAGGAAGTAACTGGATACATTTCTCCATGCTCCCTCATCGATGTGCCTCAATCCTGTGCTCATGGGACATTTCTGACGGTAAGATGGGAGTGTGTGTAGTCCATCCAGTCTCTGCTAGCAAGGATGCCAATCAGCACCAACTGTGGTGGTGGGTTTTATTATGCAGACAGCTCTTCACCAGGAATTAGACTGAAACCCCACAAAAATCTGTTTCACTCAGGCTACCACAGGGTGGTTATCTTTTGTTAGACCTATCTAGTCTACTTTGGAACCAGTGACCTGAAGGCTCTGTATCGGTTTATCCACAGCTGCGTTTATTTCTGTGTGCTGGTTCAGAAATGACCGCAGAGCTCTGCAGTTCAGTCCATTGTTCCAAAATTAATTGAAAAAAACCAATGAAAACCAAAAAACAGAGGGCCTGATCGGCAAGAGACTCCCATTGAATGCACAGATGACCCATGCTGTACATTTACAAAGCTTAGCTATCCCTAAAACAAATGGAGTCAGACACAGCGAGGGCACTTGTCACCAAGGACTAAGTCCATGGCAAATTTAAAAAGGAATCACCAGCACCATTGAATGACACACAGGCTTCTGCAGAACATCCAGCCCCTGGTGCTTTATTCCCTGAAAAACTGGGGTGAGTGGCAACCCTATGGAGGGACAAAAGACAGCACGTGTTGGTCAGGGTGACATGCTGAACGTGAATTACCTCCAAGCTACAAGCACTGGAAGCAAATCATTCAAATCACTACAGGGAGGTTTATCAACATCTGGTCTGCTAGAGCAACTCTAGGGAACCATTGTCAGAGGGGAAAATGGCTGTCACCACCAATAAAGGAATGGGTTGCATTGTCCAGTAAAGAGGCTATTTGACTGGGGAACAACAAATCCCTCCAGACTAACCTGCCAGGAATGGAACCCTCATTGGAAGAGATACCGGCACACAGAGGAAAGAAAAGGAGAGTGTTGGGATATTTACCGAGACTCTTCATAGGATCAGCACTGAGGATCTGGCTGGCTCGCTTGGACCGGAAATAGTTACTGGCAATATTCTCACTGTCACTCCTGCTCAGCATCAGTTTGTAGCGGTCTTCTTCCTGCTGGGATCACAAAACGCTGTGAGCAGCACTCCCCTCAGCTCCAGCTCTTAAGCAGCCAAGCACCACTCCATGGGCTAGGGCCAGAGACTTAGAGATAATATGAAGTGATCGAACATGTGATCCAACCCGGGCAACAGTAACACTGCAGAACACACATTCTTGGACATAATCTGGACAGGCATTGGGCTACATCCTGCCACCCCCTCCAATACCTGTAAGCAAAGTCCAAAATGTAATGATACAGGTGCAATTCTGCTACACTGGACGGGGTGGGGGGCAGGTCTCTATGTGCTGCACAGAATGGCTTTCTGGCAACTCTCTCTATGGCTGCAACCAGTACATGGCCAGTAGGTTTGCAAACCATGCAAATCCACTGTCCAAAAGCCCTGCCAAGGGGACCTGTAGGGGCCACAGCAACTACTACAAGCAATTGGATTGGTCGCATTGACTAAGGTCTTGCCTGGGTAGGAGGGGGAAATCAATTGAGCCATGAGGCAGGATTCATAATCCGCATAGAAGTTTGGGAATAAGCTTCCGTCCAGACTTGCCGAACTAACCTAGTCCTAGGCCACTGTGCCCTGGGCAGAGGCCAAGCAAAGCAGGGAGTGTTTTTGTTGTTGTCAAAGGGGAGCTAAGATTACTCCTGGGGGAATTCTGTGCCCCAAAATTAAAAATTCTGCAGCAAAAAATTAAAAATTCTGCACACAATATTTGAAAATTCTGCAAAATTCTGCATATTTTATTTGTCAAAATAACACAATATAATCAGGCCAGTTACAATTATTTTGGTAATCTGTTTCAAAATATCTGTCAGCAAGTATGTCTGTAACAATACAGACCAAAAAAAAAAATTCTGGTAATTTTTTATTGACAAATAGATTCCTTACTAGGCCTATTAATACAGAACATTGTGTAATTCATTTAAATGACACTACAGAATCGGATTTCTTGGACCTGTCAGAAGCAGTGGAAAGGCTTGGAGGAGTCAGGGATTACGGAGGAGCTGAGGGAAAAGGAAGGAGCCTAGGAATGACCCTGGAGGGTGAAGTGTGGGTGGGAGGTTTTTTCTCTGGGGGGGGGGGGGGGGTTAGGGTGTTGGGAAGCCTCCCCCATGCAGACCCTGGCTGACCCAAAGCCTCTCCCATTCAGTCAGGCACGTCTGCCCCTGTCCCCGCACCCCTCATCCCCACGCCTCTCCCGCATCCCTAGGCTCAACGCGGTCCCCCCACTAGCCATTCTGGACCCGAATCTGTGACCCCCCCACAGCAGCTCTGTGTGCCCCACTCTGTCTAACCTGGCTCCACGGGCAGGTGCTGTGATGAACTCTATTCTGGGGGGAATTCTGCAGCACTGAGCATAGAGTTTTGTATTTTTCTGCATAAAAAACATTTTGCCTAAGAAGTGCTGCAGTTCTGCCTTTTTCCCCACCAGAGGCCGCTGTGGCGCTAGAACAGCCGGCATGAACGCAGCCGGCTGTTCTGGCACCACAGCGGCCTCTGGTGGGTACAAGGTGGACCTGCAGCACTTCTTAGGCAGAATGTTTTTTATGCTGGAAAATACAAAATTATGCGAGAGTGATGAATTTTGCACGTCCGCAGATGCGCAGAATTCCCCCAGGAGTAAGAATCTGATACCACCAATTAACTGGAACTTGAGCCCAGCTCCCCACAGAGAACAGCCAATGCACTACCCTTCTAGTTTTGGAACTGCTCTAGGGCTGTGTTGTGTATCATTCTGGCCTGGGCTGTCTCTCCTCTTCAGGGGCTGGACTCCCAGCATTCCCAGGCCCTGCTGGCCAGGGTCCTACACTCCACTGACTGGCCACTGGACTGTGAGGCCAGCTCACTGCTTCACTATTTACTCTGCTTTACACACACCTCTGAGGCCCTGCCAGCCTTCTTCTAATGCCAGTGATGGCTGGGTATGAGTCCCTCTGGAGACACTCAGCCCTCTGCCTATGTCCTCCAGAAGGAAGAGTTGTGTAGCAACATAGCCCCTTCTCAGAAGGTTCCCGCAGAGTCCCGGAGGAGAGTGCAGCTTACCATCAGCAGCTCTCCGTTCTCGCCTGAGGAGCTCTTCCTGGCTGGCTTAGTCTGTGGCAGTGATGGAACTGCTATGAGAGAACAAAGGCATCACTTAAAGGACCAGCGGCACTGAATCAGTTCCAGCTTTTCCTGACTGTCCCCCTTGTTCCCCACTGCTGCTTACAGACACCCCAGATCACTGCTTACTGAGCCATAGGGGGCTTAAAAGGACCCTCACACTACACTTTTTATGCAACTACCAATAAGAATGGTCATACTGGGTCCCAGTCTCCTGTCTTCCGACAGTGGCCAATGCCAGGTGCTTCAGAGGGAATGAACAGAAAAGGTAATCATCAGATGATCCCTCCCCTGTCATCCACTCCCAGCTTCTGGCAAACACAGGCTGGGGACACCAACCCTGCCCTTCCTGGCTGAGACCCATTGATGGACCTATCCTCCATGAATTCATCTAGTTCTTTTTTGAACCCTGTTATAGTCTTGGCCTTCACAACATCCTCTGGCAATGAGTTCCACAGATCAACAGTGCTTTGTGTGAAGAAATACTTCCTTTTGTTTCTTTTAAATTTGCTGCCTATTAATTTCATTTGGTGATCTCTGCATCTATCAACATTGAATTTCATCTGCCATTTTGTTGCCCAGTCACCCAGTTTTGTGAGATCCCTTTGTAACTCTTCGCAGTCTGCTTTGGACTTAACTATCTTGAATAGTTTTGTATCATCTGCAAATTTTGCCACCTTCCTGTTTACCCCTTTTTCCAGATCATTTATGAATATGTTGAACAATACTTATCCCAGTACTGACCCCTGGGGGACACCACTATTTACCGCTCTCCATTCTGAAAACTAACCATTTATTCCTACCCGTTATTTTCTATCTTTTAACCAGTTATTGATCCATTAGTAGCGCCCTACCAAATTCATGGCTATGAAAAACACGTCACAGACCGTGAAATCTGGTCTCCCCCCCCCATATGAAATCTGGTCTTTTGTGCTCTTTTACTTTATACTATACAGATTTCATGGGGGAAACCAGCATTTCCCAAATTGGGGGGCCTGACCCAAAGGGAGTTGCAGGGGGGTCGTGATATTGCCACCCTTACTTCTGCGCTGCCTTCGGAGCTGGGGAGCCGGAGAGCGGGGGCTGCGGGCTGAGGGCCCAGCTCTGCAGGCGGCAGTGCAGAAGTAAGGGTGGCAACACCATACCGTACCATCCTTATTTCTGTGCTGCTGCTGGCGGCGGCTCTGCCTTCAGAGCTGGGCTCCTGGCCAGCAGCCTCCGCTCTCCAGCTCTGAAAGCAGTGCCACTGCCAGCAATAGCGCAGAAGTAAGGGTAGCACTAACGCAACAACAATACAATAACCTTGCGACCCCACCACAACTCCTTTTTGGGTCAGGAACCCTACAATTACAACTCTGTGAAATTTCAGAGTTAAATAGCTGAAATAATGGAAATTTATTATTTTAAAAATCCTATGACTGTGAAATTGATCAAAATGGACTGTGAATTTGGGAGGGCCCTATCCACGAGAGGATCTTATCCCATGACAGCTTACATTGCTTAAGAGCCTTTGGTGAGGGACCTTGTCAAAGGCTTTCTGAACATCTAAGTATACTGTATCCACTGGACCACCCTTGTCCACCTGCTTGTTGACCCCCTCACAGAATTCTAGTAGATTGGGGCGGCATGATTTCCCTTTACAAAAAAATGTTGACTCTTCCTCACCAGATTATGTTCATCTAGGTGTCTGAAATTCTGTTCTTTACTATCGTTTCAGCCAATTTGCCCGGTACTGAAGTTAGATTTACCAGCCTGTAATTTCCAGATCACCTCTGGAGCCTTTTTAAAAATTTGGCATCACATTAGCTATCCTCCAGCCATTGGGTACAGAAGCTGATTTAAATGATAGGTTACATACCACAGTACAACTACATATGGGGCCTGCAGGTCTGTGGAGTGAATATTTCAACCTTGTAGGGAAAATGGTTCACCTATTGGGCTAAGGCAGCTAATACACAGAAGGGAATGAAATAAAAAACACAGGACTGGGGATCAGGGATCCTGGGTTCCAGACCTCACTCTACTACAGACTCACGATGGCACATTGGGAAGTCATGTCCTTCTGTGCCTCAGTGTCTCCCCTTCTAAAACCAGTCTAATACCACCTACCTGATGAGGGTTTGTGAAGCCTAATTCATTAATCTCATAAAGTGCTTCAAGGTCCTTGAAGGAAAAGAATGGGGAGAAGGGCAACATTTTTATGTTAAGCACCAGTTACCAAATAACACTCCTCTAAAGGCCCAGAGATCTTATGATATTTAATCAGATATGGGTTATACTGTTGTGTGGTTTAACACAAGATTCCCTACTATCACTCAAATCAATGACATCCTGTTCAAAATAAATAGTCAGGAAGTCCCAATAAGAGATGCTTTGTCCTCATTTAGCTAGATCAGGGGTCGGCAACGTTTGGCACGCGGCTCGCCAGGGTAAGCACCCTGGCGGGCCGGGCCAGTTTATTTACCTGCTGACGCGGCAGGTTTGGCCGATCGCGGCCCCCACTGGCCGTGGTTCGCCGTCCCGGGCCAATGGGGGTGGCAGGAATCTGCGATCAACACATCCCTCGCCCGTGCTGTTTCCCACCGCCCCCATTGGCCCAAAAGGGCCAGTGGGAGCCGTGATCGGCCGAACCTGCCGCGTCAGCAGGTAAATAAACTGGCCCGGTCCGCCAGGGTGTTTACCCTGGCAAGCCGCGAGCCAAACGTTGCTGATCCCTGAGCTAGATCATCATCCAGGCTCCCACAGAAAGATTACAGCCTATTCTGTACACGTGAGCCAAACCAAGGGTTTATAAGTGAATGCGATACACATGGCCATGCTAGTGAGCAGAGATAAGCTGCGTGGATGGGGAGTACAATGCAGATGCCTTTCTTACCTGCGGGAAGGCTGGTTTTTTGAATGACAAGCTCTGGGAGTTTCCAGCAGCCGCTGTCCTCATCCCAGATGGACTCACATCTGATCTTATCTAGGTTGCTGTAGTTACAGTCACGCCGTATGAGGGGCTGCACCTGATCCAGAAGCTGCTGAAAGAGCAAGCAGTCCCGCTCCTGCCGGCGGATGGTGGCAAGATAATCAATCTTCTCCAACTCAAACTCTGACTGCAAGTCCTTGATTTCAGTCTCAGCAGCTCGCAGCTAGGTCACCAAAAGGAAAGGGTTAATTGTGATGAGAACAGAGAACTCTAGATGACTGGCACAACAAGAATGATTAGGGGGAAGATATGAAGAGGGAAGAAAGATATGAGGAGAGTTTGAAAAGATTTGCACTGTTTACTTTAGAGAGGAGACTAATAAAGAGAGCGCATGATCTAAGTATACTGTATATGAATGGTTCAGAGAAAGTGGATTGGGAACTTCTATTCTCTCTGTCTCATAACCCAATAACAAGAGGACATTCAATGAAATTGAAAGGTGGCAAATTCAAAACTGGTAAAAGGAAACTCTTCTTCACACAATGTGCAATTAGAATGTGGAACTCATTGCCCCATGAAGTTGTGGGAATAAATAACTTAGAATTTTGCTATGAGGGGCTGGAACTTATATGGACGTCAAGAATATTCAGAATTACACTAGCATATACTAAAAAAATGGGAAGAGATGTAAAACCCCAGGCTTCAAGTTTCAAGCAAATCTCTGACGAACTATTAGGGATTAGGATGAACTCCTCTAGGGGCAGATTCTTCCACATTTGCCTACACCAGGGTTTATTGCCCCTTCCCCTGAAGTGTCTGGTGCTGGCCCCTATTGTAGACAGGTTACTGGACTAGATGGACATTGGGCCCCCTACCTAGAAGCCACTGCCAGGGGTGTGCTGGTCACTTTTGGGAGCCGCCCAAGGTAAACGCTGACCTCCTGATCTCCTCCTGGACCCCAACCCCTTGCCTCAGCCTACAGTCTGTACCCCGCACCCAAACTCCCTCCCAGAGCCTGACTTCTCACCCCCTCCTGCACCCAAACTCCCTCCCAGAGCTTGCATCCCACACCCCCTCCTGCACCCAACCCCCGGCCCCAGTCTGGTGGAAGTGTGTGAGGATGGGGGAGAGTGAGCAACAGAGGGAGGGGGGATGGAGTGAGCAGGGGCGGGGCTTTGGAGAAGGGGCATGACAGTGGCATGGTCTCAGGGAAGGAGCAGGGGACGGGACAAGGGTCTTTCGGTTTGTGTGATTAGACAGTTGGCAACCCTACCGGGCAGGCAGGTGGAAACCCTGGCCGTGCTGGAAGAGCGTGCCCAGCAGCGCAGCTGGCAGTTCGCTGGGCACCAGCCAGCGCAGCACAGCACCACCCAAATGTCAGGCGGACCGTGTCCGCACGGGCGCGGCTTGTACATGCGTGCCCATTGACTGTTCTGCCCTGGAGCCTGGAATTGCTGTCAGCGGGCCTGTGTGCACACATGTTTTTGGAGGCCCTTTGGTAGGTAAGCACTATATCTTTAAAGCTGCATGTTGTCAGAGGGTCTGGTTTTCAGAATGGCCTCACTTCGATGGGCACAATTTTGCATTTACAATTATTTTTGGGTGCAATTCGTACTGCTTATATGTCTTCTGATTCATAGCTATAATGAACCACAGTCAAATGAAGACAGATACCTAATTCCTTCAGCATCAAAAGCATGATTGTGCTTAGAATAACAGAGACTTGGTGGGATAACTCACATGACTGGAATACTGTCATGGATGGATATAAACTGGTCAGGAAGGACAGGCAGGGCAGAAAAGGTGGGGGAGTTGCATTGTATGTAAGAGAGCAGTATGACTGCTCAGAGCTCCGGTATGAAACTGCAGAAAAACCTGAGAGTCTCTGGATTAAGTTTAGAAGTGTGAGCAACAAGGGTGATGTCGTGGTGGGAGTCTGCTATAGACCACCAGACCAGGGGGATGAGGTGGACGAGGCGTTCTTCCAGCAACTAACAGAAGTTACTAGATCACAGGCCCTGGTTCTCATGGGAGACTTCAATCACCCTGATATCTGCTGGGAGAGCAATACAGAAGTGTACAGACAATCCAGGAAGTTTTTGGAAAGCGTAGGGGACAATTTCCTGGTGCAAGTGCTGGAGGAACCAACTAGGGGCAGAGCTCTTCTTGACCTGCTGTTCACAAACCAGGAAGAATTAGTAGGGGAAGCAAAAGTGGATGGGAACCTGGGAGGCAGTGACCATGAGATGGTCGAGTTCAGGATCCTGACACAAGGAAGATAGGAGAGCAGCATAATACGGACCCTGGACTTCAGAAAAGCAGACTTTAACTCCCTCAGGGAACTGATGGGCAGGATCCCCTGGAAGAATATCATGAGGGGGAAAGGAGTCCAGGAGAGCTGGCTGTATTGTAAAGAATCCTTATTGAGGTTGCAGGAACAAACCATCCTGATGTGTAGATGGGTCGGGAAGGAATTTTCCTCCAGGGCAGATTGGCAGAGGCCCTGGAAGTTTCTCGCCTTCCTCCGCAGCATGGGGCAGGGATCGCTAGCTGGAGGATTCTCTGCTAATTGAAGTCTCTAAACCACAGGATTTGGGGACTTCAACAGCAGAGTCAAGGGAAAGGGTAGGGACGGCTTTGTGGCCTGCATCATGCGGGAGGTCAGACCAGATGATCATAATGGTCCCTTCTGACCTTAAAGTCTATGAGTCTATGTAGAAAGAATAGTAAATATGGCAGGCGACCAGCTTGGCTTAACAGTGAAATCCTTGCTGATCTTAAACGCAAAAAAGAAGCTTACAAGAAGTGGAAGATTGGACAAATGATCAGGGAGGAGTATAAAAATATTGCTCAGGCATGCAGGAGCGAAATCAGAAAGGCCAAATCACACTTGGAGTTGCAGCTAGCAAGAGATGTTAAGAGTAACAAGAAGGGTTTCTTCAGGTACGTTAGCAACAAGAAGAAAGTCAAGGAAAGTGTGGGCCCCTTACTGAATGAGGGAGGCAACCTAGTGACAGGAAAAAGTTCATGTACTCAATGTTTTTTTTTGCCTCTGTCTTCACGAACAAGGTCAGCTCCCAGACTGCTGCACTTGGCAGCACAGCATGGGGAGGAGATGACCAGCCCTCTGTGGAGAAAGAAGTGGTTCAGGACTATTTAGAAAAACTGGACGAGCACAAGTCCATGGGGCTGAATGCGCTGCATCCGAGGGTGCTAAAGGAGTTGGCGGATGTGATTGCAGAGCCATTGGCCATTATCTTTGAAAACTCATGGTGATCAGAGGAGGTCCCGGATGACTGGAAAAAGGCTAATGTAGTTCCCATCTTTAAAAAAGGGAAGGAGGAGGATCCGGGGAACTACAGGCCAGTCAGCCTCACCTCAGGCCCTGGAAAAATCATGGAGCAGGTCCTCAAGGGATCAATTCTGAAGGACTTAGAGGAGAGGAAAGAGATCAGGAACAGTCAGCATGGATTCACCAAGGGCAAGTCATGCCTGACCAACCTGATTGCCTTCTATGATGAGATAACTGGCTCTGTGGATGAGGGGAAAGCAGTGGATGTGTTATTCCTTGACTTTAGCAAAGCTTTTGATACGGTCTCCCACAGTATTCTTGCCAGCAAGTTAAAGAAGTATGGGTTGGATGAATGGACTGTAAGGTGGATAGAAAGCTGGCTAGATCGTCAGGCTCAACGGGTAGTGATCAACAGCTCCATGTCTAGTTGGCAGCCGGTTTCAAGCGGAATGCCCCAAGGGTCGGTCCTAGGGCCGGTTTTGTTCAATATCTTCATTAATGATTTGGAGGATGATGTGGACTGTACCCTCAGCAAGTTTGCAGATGACACTAAACTGGGAGGAGTGGTAGATATGCTGGAGAGTAGGGATAGGATACAGAGGGACCTAGACAAATTAGAGGATTGGGCCAAAAGAAATCTGATGAGGTTCAACAAGGACAAGTGCAGAGTCCTGCACTTAGGATGGAAGAATCCCATGCACTGCTACAAACTAGGGACCAAATGGCTAGGCAGCAGTTCTGCAGAAAAGAACCTAGGGGTTACAGTGGACGAGAAGCTGGATATGAGTTGACAGTGTGCCCTTGTTGCCAAGAAGGCTAACGGCATTTTGGGCTGTATAAGTAGGGGCATTGCCAGCAGATTGAGGGACGTGATCATTCCCCTCCATTCAACATTGGTGAGGCCTCATCTGGAGTACAGTGTCCAGTTTTGGGCCTGACACTAAAAGGAGGATGTGGAAAAATTGGAAAGTGTCCAGCAGAAGGCAACAAAAATGATTAGGGGGCTGGAGCCAGGGGCGGCTCTATGTATTTTGCTGCCCCAAGCACGGCCAGTCAGGCAGCTTTCAGCGGCACGCCTGCGGGAGGTCCGCCAGTCCCGCACCTCCGGCGTACCCGCCGCCGAATTGCCACCGAAACCGTGGGACTGGCGGACCTCCTGCAGGCATGCCACCGAAGGGAGCCTGACTGCCGCCCTCATGGTGACCGGCAGGCCGCCCCCTGCGGCTTGCCACCCCAGGCACGTGCTTGGTGCGTGGGTGCCTGGAGCCACCCCTGGCTGGAGCACATGACTTATGAGGAGAGGCTGAGGGAACTGGGATTGTTTAGTCTATAGAAGAGAAGAATGAGGGGGGTTTGATAGTTGCTTTCAGCTACCTGAAAGGGGGTTCCAAAGAGGATGGATCTAGACTGTTCTCAGTGGTACCAGATGACAGAACAAGGAGTAATGGTCTTAAGTTGCAGTGGGGGAGGTTTAGGTTGGATATTAGGAAAAACTTTTCCACTAGGAGGTTGGTGAAGCACTGGAATGGGTTACCAAGGGAGGTGGTGGAATCTCCTTCCTTAGAGGTTTTTAAGGTCAGGCTTGACAAAGCCCTGGCTGGGATGATTTAGTTGGGGATTGGTCCTGCTTTGAGCAGGGGGTTGGACTAGATACCTCCTGAGGTCCTTTCCAACCCTGATATTCTGTGATTCTATGATTCTATGTGCCCCCCCCACTTCAGCTGTGCCAATGTAAGAAGCTGTGCCACTAGAGAGAATAATGTCTCTCTCTCTCTCTCTCTCACACACACACACACACACACACACACACACACACACACACACACACACGCACACAGCCAATTTATTAGTTTGAAGGTCAAAGCAGGACAAAGCAGGAGATGGGCAACAGCTCACCATGACCATTCTCAATGATCCCAAGTCCTGTCCATGTTATAGATATGTGTGAGTAACCGTACAAATCATACCAACACAGCGCCTGGATAGCACTGTCCTCTGCAGCTCTCAAAGATCTTTACCAAGGTGAGTGAAAATCCTTCTTCTCAGTTACAGATGGGGAAACAATTTGCCCACATGAGTCAACAGCAGAGCCAAGTAGAGAATTCAGCTCTCCTGAATCTCTGTCTGTTGTTCTATCCAGGCTGGCTCAAAGCATGGCATATATCGCTATCAAAAGTAGGCCACTTGATTTACAGCTTCTACTTTGTGTTATGTTGAGGTGGAATAACATAGTGGCAATTTTGGGCTCTCCCCAAGCTAGGATCAGTTTGAGAGACACGGAGATGCCAGAGTCATGCTGACTGGAATGTCTCATTACTATAACAAAAGGATGAAGGTGAAGGAGGAAAGGAGGATGAGGGGATAGGGGGATAAGAGTAAGGGGCACCTCCAAGAGTAATCTCATGGATGCTCCCCAAATCTTAGCTCTACACAAGAGTTAATTGCTTCTTAGGGGTTACCTTCTTCTGCATCTTCTCCAGCAGCTTGCTCTTGGCTCGCACCTCCTCTTGGATGGAGTCATAGACATTGAGCAGGACCCAGTCACTGCTGTCCTCATCAATTTTCTGCAGAGCTGCCACCAGTTGCTTCTTCCGTTCATCTGCATATTTTTTCCGACATTTGTGCTTTTCCTTCAGGTCCTTGTTTTTGGCCTGTTCTCCTCCAACCACCTGTTGTTCCAGCATGTGCAACCTGGAAGAGTTGGACACATTTCTTAGATCTGTAGCATAAAGGAACATCTGCACATATGCAAATGATACACTTCCATGGCAACTGCCTAGAGACATTTTAAAAGATACAATAAACAGACAGTGATTTCTGATGAAGTGAGTATTCAGATTTGTTGATTTAAGAGGTGAGTGAGGATAGGGAGCCTCTGTTTTAAGATTTACTTTGTGTTGTGATGTTCACCAAAGCATGAGCTCAGTGTATGTATCTTTACATACATCCTGAATATATTCACCATTAGGTATATCTAGAAATCTTGCCATTTATGGCCCTGTATTTATGAAGTGAAAGAGATTTTTTTTTTAATTAACATCCTAATCCTTATTCTTTGTTTTGAAACCTGCTGTTTAGCCCCAAGACTGATACAGGATTAGGATACCTAATCGTTTGTAATTTATTTTCAGTGGGTGGGCTGAAGCAGATGTAGTAAAGGGAGCAATTTCCATACACAGGGGCTGCCACATCAAAGGCTTGGTCTCTTGCTGACCTCAGGTCAATAGTGAAGCCCCTGAAAGGCAGGGAAATATCTGCCATGACGATAAGACAAATGCCCTTCTGTGAATCACACAACAAATTGATGCCCATGCAGCATGAGGAAATAGGTACCTGCACTGAATTACTGAATATTCTGTGCACAGGAGGATATTTTTACTACAATCCCTTGCCTATGCTGAGGATTTGAGACATTGGTTGTCAACCCCTCGTGTAATTGCACTGGTGTAGAGAGGGTAAACTGCTCTAAGTCACTCTTCACACTGGTGGAGCTTATCCTGGTTGAACCTGGCGTAAACTGTACCTTACAGCCGTTCACTTTTTCTACACAGGGGTTTGCACTGCTGCTGCTCTATCAGAGGCTGGCCAATGGGGGCCAATAAAGACAGAATGCCAGAGTAGACATGACCTGTGATGATACTATCCTCTTAACTGTCTTTTCTTCGATCAGAGCATGCAAACCCATTCCTAAAGAACTCAGGTTTCCTCAAGAGGAAACTGGCTCTTTCTGCGCCACTGGACCTCCTGTCTCAATAGCTTGAGTTTGATATGAAACAATTTAGCCCTCAGCAGCTTTTGTTTAATGCCCAATTGAATCCTGCTTTGCTAAAACAGTAGCAGATAGTCCGCAGACATCCTGAGCTGTAAAGTCTTTCCAAGGAGGCTTTGAAAATCCCATCGCCAAGGACCCCTGCCTTGCCTGATATGCAAAGAACTTTGATGTTTAACAACGTAATTGTAGGAGTGAGTTTCCTTTCCTTGGGTGTTAAGCAAACTAAGCTCTGCAAGGGAGTGTTGAGATTTGACACAATCAATCAGAATAATTTCTTTGGAGCTGTCTCAGCCTGTGATAAATAAAGGGGGGAGGAGCTCCCTTTGATAGACACCCAGTCAGCCAGTTAGCTGTAAAATCCCTCTTGGTAGCTGTTCTCTGCTTGCTTTACCTGTAAAGGGTTAACAAGCCCACAGGTAAAAGGAAAGGAGTGGGCACCCAACCAAAAGAGCCAATGGGAGGCTAGAACTTTTTAAAATGAGAAAGAAGCTTTCCCTTTGTCCGTTGTTCTCCGGAAAAGCAGGAGCAGAGCAGCAATGCTATAAGCAGGAATGCTGTGTACGTTTTGAACCAGGTATGAAAAATTAGCTAGAAGGAATCATTTGGATAGGGAACAGTTTGCATTTATCTATCAGGTTTATTCTTTATTTTGGCTTGTGGTTCTCCTCTGTGCTAACCCCGGATGCTTTTGTTTGCTTGTAACCTTTAAGCTGAACCCCCAAGAAAGCTATTTTGGGTGCTTAATTTTTGGAATTGCTCTTTTAAAATCTAGCAAAAGCCTAAGTTCCAGATGTCTTTTCTTTCTTTTTGTTTTTAATAAAACTCACCTTTTTTAAGAACAGGATTGGATTTTGTGTGTCCCTAAGAGGTTTGTGCCTGTTGTTTGATTACCTGGTAGCAACAGCTAATTTCCTTTGTTTTCTTTCTCAGCTCTTCCCCGGAGGGCTTGAGGGTACCCACAGGGAGGATTTCCCAAGTCCTCCTTCCTGGGTTCAAAGGGGTTTTTTTGCATTTGGGTGGTGGCAGCATTTACCAAGCCAAGGTCAGAGAGAAGCTGCAACCTTGGGAATTTAATACAAGCCTGGAGTGGCCAGTATTAATTTTTAAAGTCCTTGTGGGCTCCCACTTCCTGAACTCGGAGTGACAGAATGGGAATTCGGCCTTGACACAGCCTAACAGGCGAATAGCTTATCATTTACAAATTGCACCCCCTTGTATATTTTAATAGCCTGTTTGAGCCTCAGAGATGCCCAACAGAGAAATGTGCAGTAGAGAAGCCCTTGGGAAACCTTCTGGAGAAGCAGTTACAGCAGAAGGCCATTTTCAGAATGAAGCAGCATTCAACACTTGAGAGTTTAATATAAGGGCACACAATTGCCTCAAAAACCAGTGAAACCCACGAAGAGTGAATCAGGATATAGTGAAACTCCACTAGTGGGGAATTGACAGCAAGTCCCATATTGTTTCAATGCGCTGTCATTCTGCTTAAAGGGACTTTCCTGTCAGGCCCTCTCCAGGGTAGAGTAACAACTGTCCTCACTTACAGACAACCCCCCAACCTAAAGCAAATACTCACCAGCAACCACACATCACTGTACAAAAACACTGACCCAGGAACCTATCCTTGTAACAAAGCCCGATGCCAACTCTGTCCACATATCTATTCAAGTGACATCATCATAGGACCTAATCACTTCAGCCATACCATCAGGGGCTCGTTCACCTGCACATCTACCAACGTGATATCTGCCATCATGTGCCAGCAATGCCCCTCTGCCATGTACATTGGCCAAACTGGACAGTCTCTAGCCAAAAGAATTAATGGACACAAATCTGACATCAGGAATCATAATACTCAAAAACCAGTGGGAGAACACTTTAACCTGTCTGGCCATTCAATGACAGACCTGCGGGTGGCTATCTTACAACAGAAAAACTTCAAAAACAGACTCTAACGAGAGACTGCTGAGCTGGAATTGATATGCAAACTAGATACAATCAACTCAGGATTGAATAAGGACTGGGAATGGCTGAGCCATTACAAACATTGAATCTATCTCCCCTTGTAAGTATTCTCACACTTCTTATCAAACTGTCTGTACTGGGCTAGCTTATCACTTCAAAAAAATTTTTTTCTCTTACTTAATTGGCCTCTCAGAGTTGGTAAGACAACTCCCACCTGTTCATGCTCTCTGTATGTGTGTATATATATCTCCTCAATATATGTTCCATTCTATATGCATCCGAAGAAGTGGGCAGTAGCCCATGAAAGCTAATGCTCTAATAAATTTGTTAGTCTCTAAGGTGCCACAAGTACTCCTGTTCTTCTTTTTGCGGATACAGACTAACACGGATGCTACTCTGAAATCTTCAAACTAGTTTGGACTCAAGATGGGCCAAAAGTTGAACCTTGAATCTGAAGCTCTTCATACTCCAAGGGTCAAGTTTGGGTTCAAGGCTCTGAACCTCGTTCCACAGATCCAAGCCAGAAGGGACCGATTTGCCAGTTCTCGTTCAGATGTGGTTCTTGCAAGAACAGCTGATTTCCATTTTCACGTTTTGGGGCAAATATTTTACAGTAACAATAATCAACATAGTTTTCAAGGTGAGTTTTATCACAGCAGACTGACAGCCCTAAAGAGGAAAGTCTCATTTATCGAGCTACACGATGGGCAGCAACAAGGTGAGATTCCTCCACACTCACCCCACCACCGGGGCTCCAATGCCCTGGAGGAACCCCCTCTGGGATTGAAAAAGGAGTTGTCTCCGTGGTCTGTTCAGTTCTAAACCCAACAGCAAGTAGATAGAAATGCATCAGTTCAAAGATAGGCCTGCCAACAGCCCCAAGAAAGGAAAGATTTCAGAGTTAGGCAGCATTTGATCTCATAACCCAGAAGCAAAACACTTGCTGTGCCATTTGCAATCTCCTCAAATGGCCTGTTCCCCAGTATTTCACTCTTGTCATTTCTGTATTTTGGCAACATCTAATGTCAGATCTGCTGGCTCTTCATGTTTGAACAAGATTGGAACTTCCTTGTGGGGCAGGAGACACATCTTCTTCTGTTTTGTACACATTAAGCACACTGTCTGAGCTTAATAATAATAACACAGTGCAATAGTCTGGTTGTTTCTGGCTGTGCGTGTCACATGCAATGCACAGGAGGAATTCTGCCGGATCAGAGGCACAGTTACTGACCTGGCAAGCACTTGCTGCTGGTCCACAGCCACTGGAAGCTCCTCAGCAGCAATGGCCACTTCTGCTCCAGGACTCTCTCTGGTCACACTCCCGACATACTGGGCTATCTGAGGCTCTGCTGTGTCCTGAGGGCAAAAGGCAACTAAAGACAGCTGTTCTGAAAACAGGCAGCATGTGTACTGAGACACACGATGAAGCAGGAAGCTATCCCACTCTGGGGCTGCTCATGGACCAAAGAGTCAGGAATGTTATTTTGCTGCTTCCCCCTGCAGCACAAGCCACCAAAATGGTCACATTACCCTTAAGGATATAGTAATCTCCTGCCCTAGTAGTGTTGCTGTGCACTGTTAAACAGCTGCCACATTCCACCCCAGAAGCAGCTGCACTGTGGCTAGATAAATACGCTCTATGATGAGTATCCATGAACCTCACAGACACAGGGGATAGGCAGCTAGATTTGTTCCATTTGTCTGATAAAGAGCATTGGGTGATGGGTACCTTGGTGGACACCTGTTCTGTTTCTGTGACGGCGACAACAGGGTCTGGAGACAAAGGTGCCTGGTCAGGGAGAGTTTCAACCCTCAGGACAGCATCTGGAGAATACAAGAAAAAATACCCAGAACTCTTAGCTACAAGCTCTGCACCACTAGAGCATCACTCTGTGAAAATATCACCCAAAATTTGCACCAACCACGTCTGTTAGCAAAACAGCTGCCAATTGCCACCCCACCCTGTTTGGGGAAAACCATGGGAGACCCAGAGAGCATCCTCCATGAATACAGTAGTTTTCACAATGGATGGTAAAACTGTGGAGGTTCACATGAGAATGCTCAGTCTGTCTCTGAGGGTGGGGGCTTACGGTCAAAGAAAAAATCACCATTTTGTGTTAGAAAATGTCTGAGCCAACTATTGAGAACCCAGGTAACAGAACTGCTATGGATTATCAGCTCTTTGGGGCACAGACCATCTTTCTGGTCTGTGTTTGTTCAGTAACTAGCTCAACTGGCTCCTAGGCAGCACTGCAAAACAAATAAGGATAATACTATAGCATGGCTGACAGCAAGTCACAGTTGTCTCAGGAATCCCCAAACTTTGCCTAGTTGACAAGCCATATTGGCTACTCACTAGGCATTGAAGGGGCGGGACACATCTAATTCACATATAATGGATAAGTTTGAAACTATCACCCTCGTATCGTGCATAGAAGTGTGGCTTGTGCCAAGCCAACTGGCTTAAGGTACAGCAATGCATGATGGGGCCTGTTATCTCTGCAGTTCAAATCTTTTATTCAAGCTAAGTGCTGTTGTGGCCCAAGCTGCAAAGTTCTATTGTCTGCAGTTGCTATTCCCCCGGTCTACATCCTCCCTGCTCTAGGGTTTCCCAAAAGCTAGCACTTCTCTAAATCTTCCCCGTTCCCACCTGCTTCCTTCCTGAGGTTTTCCTCCAGAGTGGACAGCTTGAGGTCGTAGGAAGTCCGCATGGTATTGATGTCCTCCTCAAGTCGGGCGCGGGACTCTTGCTCGGCTTCATAGTCTGCCTTCAGCCGGGCCAGCTTCGCCTCATACTCCTGAAAGGCACAAGGGCACTGTGGACAGCCTGGCACGGCACATCCCCATGGTCTACTCCTGACCATCCCCACCCATTCTGGGCTGCTCGTCACTTCCCTAGCAATATACTAAATACAGAGCTGTATTCACAGCCATTTTCCACCCTACGATGTAAATGAACACAGCGGCTGCTCACAGGTGACTGGCAATTCTCCATTCATCCACAGGACAGGAATAGCTGACGCAACAATGCCTCAACCCTGCCCTGGAGGGATCTCCTTTAAGAATGAAAGGGGAGTTCGCTCCCTCTAGCACTTTCCCCTCTGATCTCTCGGCCCAGTCTGCCCAGGAGGAGTCCAGGCAGTGCTGATTCTGGAGGTGGATTATGAATTTGGACACCTGCATGTTAGGAAATGGACTAATATCCCAACCTGGATGATCAGCCATCAGGAAATGTACGGATGGCATTAAACACTTGACTGTCAATAAGACAGAGTAATCAGTGTGTGTGTGTGTGTGTGTGTGCGCGCGCGCCAGTCATTCTTCTCTCCAGCATATATCCAGGCTACGTGAGAGGTTTCAATGCATAATCTGAATTTTCTGATGGTGGATTCTGTGAATCTTGACCCACACAGACAAGCTTGGACAAATCCAAAATTGCAATTAGATGGGAACTTTCCAGGCTAGAGAAGTGCTGGTTAATAGGAAATCTAGAATTTAGGCTTCTGTGTATTTGAAATTGGTCGTTATGATTTTTGGGGACAAATGAGGCAGCTGTGTGTCATACAAACCACATCCCAAATGCTATCCGATTGGAACAAATTTTTGTCCCTCCCAATTGGCCAAATTAGAGCCACCAACAGAACCGAAAGGTTCTATATCTCATTAACCAGCAGCACTGAAGTCATTGGGAGTTTAGTCTAACTAAGGAGCAAGTAGGAGATTCAGGATTTGGCCAATAGTTGGTCAGATCGGATTCACTGAACCCCTTGCTGACAGGAGATTCCACACTAGAATAGCAGGGAGTACTGAAAGCTAAGGCACTTCTACAATGCAAATTGACCCATGCTGGGAACCCAGTTCCATCCCATCTCCAAAGCAAAACGAAACAATGTTGGGAAACAGTGGTATTGTAACATGGTCTCCAACAACACAGGTTTTGTCTATGGTACAAGACCAAAGATTGAGGTGCATGGGCAGAGGTGTACCAAGAAGATCACACAGTACCCCCTTGCGCTACAGTTGTGCTGAGGATTATAAAAGTGGCCAACCCCTAGCAGGAAATAACTTGGGGGTCATGCTCCCTGGCTTACTTCTCTGATCAACTGCTTCTCTGCCTCGACATCTGGCTGGGGTTCAGGTAGGAGAGCTGGCTTCACTTCCAGCTGAGTAGTCTCAGCAGGTAACAGACCTAAGGAAAGGAGAAAGATTACTCACACATACAACAGAGGATTGTCCTCAGATCATTTGGCAACTAACCAACAGAAAGAGGCTAACAGATGATGGGGAATGTGTCAGCCTAGACATTCCTTTAAATTGTGCTAATAGGATACAATCCATGCTGACAGAGAATGCTCTGTGCTGGGGCTGCACCTGAGAGACAGTCACTGCTGTGTGGAAGGACAGAGTTTTAAACAGCTTGGTTCCAGGTATGTAAAAGGCTGAAGATAATTCTAGTTTAGTCTAGATAGGTTCTTGCTATTATTTTCCAGGATGTAACTGAGGGCTACAATGGTATGATCTTTGCCTATGGCCAGGCTGGCAGTGGGAAGTAGTTTAGAGCGTAGGACACTCTACACAGAAAGGCATCGTTCCCTGGACACTGGATCACATTTCTGAGAGCAGTACAGGTCCACAGTGATGTGAAAGGGCTATGGCAGTAAATGCAAGAGTGAGAGATGCTTGGAAGACAGTGCTAATTGGAGTCTTCCTGTCCCTGGTTTTCATCTGGCTATTCACTCAGGGAGGGGATCATTCTCACCCCCGTTTTACAGATGGGGATATTGAGGCACACAAATGTTATGCAACTTGCCCTAGGTCAGAGAATTAGCATCAGAGCTGAGAACAGAACTTAAGAGTCCTGATGCCTCATCCCCTGCTCTAACTGCTGGAGAATGCTGCCTCTTCACCCAAGCCTAAAGCTACAGGGATGCAGGCAAGATGTCTGGTTAAATGGAGCAGTGATCTTGTGGTTCTCAAGCTTCATAGCCCCTATGAAGCTCCCTTCCCTTACTTCTCCTCAGAGAGAAAAGGCAGGAGTACCCATGTGATAGCAAAGGAAATGAGGCCACTTCATGTGGCCACCTAACATAATCTCAGGCCCAGGAGGGGAGGATCAACAGTTGGGAGGTGAAGGGGGCATGGACATTGACTGCTCTCTTGAAGGCTGGTTCTGGCTGGGGCAGGGGAAGGGAAGAAAGGCCGTGGAGTCTTAACCCCTACATGAAAGGCTGCTCCTATCCAGGAGTATGGAGGACGGTTCCTAGAGACTGCTCCCCGCCCTAAAGTATCCCCCCATCTGAAAACAGACTACTCCCATCCTAACCCTAACCCTCCCACCCTACTTGAAGGCCAAAGCTGCTGGCGTTGGGCTGAAGAGAGCCTTCCCCAACAGGTAGAAGGGAGGTTGGGGAGAAATGCCAATGTGCACTCCGTATATTTAAGGTGTAATTTTCTGGCCAATGATAAAGCAGCTCTGGAGCAGTTCAAGGGCATCATACCTGACAAGTTATTTGTGTTCATCTGTTCAGCCAAAATGGCCTTCAGCTTCCTGATCTCCTCCTGATACTCCCTCAGCAGAGCGTCTTTGGGATCTTCATTGATACGGGGCTTGTTCTTGATGTTCTTTGCCCGGTTGGCATAGCGCAAAGTGCTGAGGCTCTCGTCGTAGTTGTTATCAGCAGGAGACAGGCAGGCCACCATGAGGGTCTTGGTGTTTCCTCCAAGGGAGTCCTGCAGCAACCGGGTCAGCTTGGAGTCTCGATAGGGGATGTGTTTGCACCTGCCATCTACCAGGGCTGAGATGACATTGCCCAGAGCTGAGAGAGAGAGGTTAATTTTGGTGGCTTCTTTGAGACGCTCCCCTGTGGCTCCGGTTTTGGACTGCCTCTCGCTTCCAGCCAGATCCACCAGGTTGAGTTTTGCAGCCCTCAGGTGATCCTGCCCTCTCTCATCTGCAAGAAAACAATGTGGGATCGGGTTCTTTTAAGAAGAAGCAACTTCACCAGACAAGGACCAGGCCTCTTGCCCTTAGGCATCACATTTCAATTTGAGCCCTAGACTTTGTATACACATAGGCCCCGATTCAGCGGAGCACATATACATATGCATAACTTCTAACACAGGCTTGAGTCCCATTGAAATCATGTGCTTACCTATTTTGCTGAATCAGGGCCTTGTTCCCAGAATACACAACAAAACTTCTTGAACCGCTTTAAGTTCTGACCCCATGAGCACTCTCAACTCCCATAGGCTTCACTGGAAGATGAGGGTACACAGAATTTTGCAGAAGACACTCGGCACCGTGCAGGATTGGGACCCTTACCTTGTACAGGTTCTTTCATACAAACTATGTCCCCCAGGATGTTTCCTGGAGTTAAATGATAAATGCCAGGCAGGGAGAGAGAAATTAAAGGGGTGGAGATAAGGGAGAATGGAAATGAGAGTCAGGAGTCAATGGGGTAGGAATTCAGCATGGCCAGAAGAAACACATGGGCAGTACAAGCAGCAGAGGATGTGAATGGCCAGAGAGAAGGATCCGTTCAAGTGGACTACCGTGAAAGGGTTGGGGGAACCAAGAAGCCTGGAAGCAATATTTAGTTCAATTTCCAGCCTACAGCTTCTCTCTAGGCCTGAATCAAAGCTGCCTCAGTGTATGGTGATGCTCATAGGTCTGCCTGTGATGTACAGACACAGGAAGTGCCCCTCCCCAGGGAAACAAACACTATCAAGACGTCACCATGTGGGTTCCTGGCATCCCAAGAGGGGCTGCACACACTCTCCAAGGTTCAGGTTTTACTGCTTAGAAGCTGGTGAAATGACTCAGCAGGAGGAGAGACGGGCACTGTCAACGTCTGCTCCTCCTCAAGGGACAATGGGGAATATAAACAGAAAACAAGACAACTCCCCAGATTGGGATTCAGCCCAGCCCCTGAGCCTGGGTACGGAGCCTGACCTTCCTAAAAGGAGTCTGCCCCCTTTGCCTCCTAAGCAACCAATGTACAGCTCTCCCTGAGTACCACTGCATGAGGAAGCCAAGAGCTAAGCTGAAGTTAACACCTTGTTTACCAGGGACCAGGAAGTGACCCTCCCCTCTGTAACATTTCCTTCCTGCCTTTCACCCCACAATAATGCTAAGTGTAATGGGCTCAGGAAGGAATTCCCCCCCCCATGCCCATATATTCTGGGTTTGTTTGTTTTTTGAGGGGGGGATCGCCTTCCTCTAAAGCTTCAGCAGCAATGTCCATGGCTAGAGGTGGGACAGTGAACAGGTGGGACAGGGCTCTGAGGTGACTGTGACGTTGCACTCCATATGATTTTATGAAAATAGGCTAATGAGTGTGAATATAATGTAGCTGGAATATGCTTCATGCAAAAGGTCTCTTGTAAGGTATCATTACAAAGCTTACAATCTACTGAGTGTGGTCATCCAATTTGTATAAATGTAGCATTCTTGTATCTGAAACTAGAAATATGAAACATAACTCTGAAGTCCTATTGTAATTATGCAAAGTGTGGGTCATTAATGGTGGTTTTAAATCTTGATGGCTCCCATCAACTAGGACAGTTGGTTGTAAATAGCTCTGTTTACTTCCAAGCCTTCCTGTGAGTCAGGCCAGGAACAATGAAGGCTTGGGGTCTCCCAAGACATGTGCCCATGTCACCTGGTACTGGAATCCATCTTAAACCTGGTGCTTTTCCATTTAGAAGGATGGGTGGGGACCCAAAGAGACAAAAGATTCCCGCCTTGTGCCAAAGCTATATAAGGGGTGTGGAACAGAACAAAGGGGCTGCAGTCATGAGCAGGGGCGGCTCCAGGCACCAGCACACCAAGCGCATGCCTGGGGCGGCATGCTGGTCGCTGGGAGGGGGGCAGTCAGGCAGCCTTTGGCGGCATGCCTGCGGGAGGTCCGCCGGTCTCGCGGCTTCGGCGGCGGGTATGCTGAAGCCGCGGGACCGGCAGATCACCCGCAGAAACGCCACCGAATCCACGTGACCAGCAGATCGCCCGCAGGTGTGCCGCCGAAGGCCGCCTGACTGCCATGTTTGGGGCGGCAAAAACATAGAGCCACACCAGGTCATGAGAAATCCCTTAGCTACCACCTGAGCTGGAACAAGGACTATACCAGGGGAAAGGATTGGGCCCAGACTAGAAAGGAGTCTAGTCTGTGAAAGAAGCTTATTGGAACATCTCTGAGGGTGAGATTTATCTGTAAGCAGTTTCTTAATGTATTAGGCTTAGACTTGCGTGTTTTTGTTTTATTTTGTTTGGTAACTTACTTTGTTCTGTCTGTTATTACTTGGAACCACTTAAATCCTACTTTTTCTATTTAATAAAATTACTTTTGCTTATAAATTAACCCAGAGTAAGTAATTAATTCCTGGGGGAGCAAACAGCTGTGCATATCTCTTTATCAACGTAATAGAGGGCGGACAATTTATGAGTTTACCCTGTATAAGCTTTATACAGAGTAAAATGGATTTATTTGGGGTTTGGATCCAATGGGAGCTCGGTGTCTGGGTGCTAGAGACAAAAGCACTTCTTAAGCTGTTTTCAGTTAAGTCTGCTGCTATTTGGAGGACTTGGTTCAGACCTGGGTCTGTGTTTGCAGGAGGCTAGCGTGTCTGGCTCAACAAGACAGCGTACTAAAGTCCCAAGCTGGCAGGGAAAATGGGCTCAGAGGTAGTCTCAGCACATCAGGTGGCAGTCCCAAGGGGGGGTCTCTGTGACCGAACCTGTCACGGTGGCGTAATCAAGCAGGATCTGTGCACAGCTGATTGATCGAAATGCTGGTAGTGATTTTAAGTGAGTTTTAAATGTGCTGGCTGGAGAACAGACAAAGTGGTTACCGGTTTGTAATTTTCTGTTTGCTTATTTCGGGCAAGGGAAATAGGGACAGAAAAGTAAGCAAAAATAAGTAAGAGTGAAGATCAAAAGACGCTAAAACTGCACAAGTTGCAAACTGCCCAGAAAGTCTGAACACTGGGCGCTGGGAAAGTCTCTGTTAACTAAGAAGCCCCTGAGCTGAGTGGGTATATCTCACTTAATCATTTCCCTGCCATTGTGGGGCCTCAGGCACTGGTGCAGCTCGGTCCCGTGTAATCTCTGCCTGTGGCACAGAACAGGCTAGTCTCCTGTGGGCTGTAATAATTTGGTCTAATTTCAGTTGATGGGTTTAGTGGGCTGGTGCCAAGTGGTGTTGAGGGCCTGTGATATACAGGTCAGAGTAGATGATCTGGTGATCCTTTCCTGCCTTAAACTCTAGAACTGTCTGCATGAGTGAGAAAAGCTGCAAGGAGTTCCCCGCAGAACCAGTCTGGCCAGGGGGATTTCTCTCCAATGTGAGCCACTCCTTCCCCATCCAGGGAGCGGGCATGCTGCCCACCCCTGCTAACTAAAGACTGAAGGGTGAAAACCTGTCCTCAAAGACTTCAGTGGGGCCAGAATTTCACCCCAGAACTCCAATTTGCTCTGATTCACTGGGGTGTGTTGAACCATTTGACTCTCAGTCTCTCAGCACCTCCATAAATTACCCCACTCTCGGGGGTGTACAGCGCACTCTGAGCCAGAAGGAAGGTGTTTTTAAAGGTACGCATTCGACTCTTTTTCAAGTAGCTCAATAGGCGGAAAACAACTGTCCTAGACCCTCCCTAAGCCCCATTCTGCCAGTCAGCATCTGAGGTGCTAGATAAGTAGCAAATGCTCATTCAGTGAACTAAGGAAAATAAAACAAAAGGAGAGTGATTCTCCAGTGAATAAAACTAGGCTACAAAGTCAGACTTTGCAAACTCTACCTATGGTAGATAATGTGGCCCTGATTATCACAGTATCTCAGCACCTCATGATTTTTCATGGATTCATCCTCACCCCCATGAAGCTGAGCAGGACTAGTATCCCCATTGTACAGATGGGGAACTGTGGCCCAGAGAGACCACGTGACCTGTCCAAGATCACATAAGGAGTCTGTGACGGAGCAGACAATTGAATCCAGGTCTCCCATGTGCCAGGTTACCACCCTAAGTGCTGGATCATCCTTCATTTCAAACATCCCTTTCCCTGCTATTCCCAGCCATCACAAACCCAGGTTTAAGAGTAAAACTGGCCACAAGCCTCTAGAACAGCATGAAGCTGACAACGGAGCGCATCAAGGGTTCAACGGGGTCAGCACCACTGTGATGGCCCCATCAATATCTGCAAAATCTAAACTTTCATTTCAAAAAATTAGTTTCTAGCCATTAAGGCTGTGAAGAAAACCTTCCAAATGTCAACAAAGCGTAAACTGATGCACTCTGTGAAAGCTGAGTTCTCAGTTAGACAGACAGAAACAATAGCTCCAAGACGTTAACTGCCTATTCATCACAATGGGGTGTTGACACCGAACCCTAATTATTATGACCTAAAGCACTGCTGGCTATTTCATCACTGATCATTCTGGCAGAAACATCTGGCAGCTCAGGGATTGTGGGTGAAACTGGGGAAAATAGGTGGAGTTTGAAAATAGTGCCACCCCTTCTTACTGTCCTTTCTGAGCCCTGGGGCAAATGGCCATTCTGAAGAGTGGGGGTTTTACAGCTTAGGTAAGTAGCAACTGGCAATTAAAAATTAAGTAGTTGTTTTGGCTCCTGCCAGTAATTGTACCCAAGGAGGTTGTTTGTTTCAATCAATACAACTACTGGGTTAGTTTCCACGGTGTAACAAGTCCCCAGACTCTTGCTAAAATGCCTGCAAGCAGGTTGGAAAGTCAGGCTGTCACTGTTTAATTCTCTTCTAGTCCATCAACTAATTCTGGCAGCAGAAGCATGAGACAAATCTAAAACTTCTTCCCTCCCACCAAACCAAAGGGGAAAGCACCCGTTCCTTTGAATGCTCAGAGAGGACTAATGGGAAGAGACCTGTGTGTTTCATAAATCTGCCGCCACAGAATCTACTATTTGCTGCATATTTGCACTCTGGAATCTAAATGTGCATTAAAAAGTCTTTGTAGACCTCAAGTATCAGGGGGTAGCCATGTTAGTCTGTATCTACAAAAACAACAAGGAGTCTGGTGGCACCTTAGTCTGTTAGTCTTTAAGGTGCCACCAGACTCCTTGTTGTTTTTGTAGACCTCGTGGTTGTGAAGGGAATCTTAAAAATATGAACTGTAAGTAAGTGATGCTGTGTTTCTTCCCAAGACTGCAGACAGCTTGATCTTCCCCATTCATCGTAAGGGGGGTCCAATCTGAAACCTAAAGATGACAGTTTAAATATCAACTTTGTTAACTATTTGACTGATGGTCATTTTAGTTTAAACATCCAGCTAATGTGCTTATTCCACAATCCCAAACTTGCTCCTACACCTCCCCAATTGCCCCAAACTCAAACTGTCCAATATACAGCTGCCAAAACACCATATTTCACCCCCCTCTCTCCTCCATCTTCTACTATGCAGCTCTGGATTGCCAATAACAAATCTTGAGGCATAAAAACTGAAAACATGAACAAAGGGTAAAACAAATGTAATTTAATTTCAAAATAAAGAGCAGAGGCCACTATACTGTCTGGATTATGACTGTCACGTTAAAGCCAGTAAAAACGTCCAATCTCAACTGTAAATGAAACGGATGCAGAATTTCCAGTCTGCGGCACTACAGCACTGCAAAATCCAGAGACACCCCAGCTTGCCATGGAATGCATGGGGCTTCCCTCCTAAGTGAATTAAATGACAAGCCATTCTCACCCTGCTAGTTTGGGCTACAAAAACAGAGGTACCACTTTTTGAAAGCCTCTAAACAAGACAAATAATTCCAATTTAGACTGCAACCAAAGCCCTACCTGGAACACGAGAGGAGTGTAAGCATTTACTTTTGATTCTTAGGCCAGCGTCAGGATTTGAGGGTCCCACATTATAGAGGTTGGTGAAGCAGGACTTGGTTCAGCAAATCAAGGCACGGTTAACACTCACGCGATCTGCTAACTGGGTTATTCTGAGGGTCACTCCTCATTCCTCCATTTTTAGTAAATGTTTGGTGGTAAATTCTCTATACATGGAAATGAGGGATATCAGCAGCATCTGCGATTACAGTTGGAAGACATTGTGCAAGTTTCCCATGAATGGAGATCAGATGAAGGAAATAAAACCAGACTCTTAGCACTCAGCAGTGGAGCATGGGAGACTGAACTCCTCTTTCACTCCTACAGGTGATCCTTCCAGGTCCAGGTTGGGACACACTGGCATGGTGATATCTGGGGGCAACTTGCCCTGTTACTAGCCATGCTTTATTGAGTAAAGAAAGTCCAGTGGCTAGAAGCCGAAGTCAGGAAAATCCGAACTGGAAATAAAATGCACATTTTTTGGACAGTGAAAGTAATTTGCCACTGGATTAGACTACCTAGAGATTCTCTTTCCCTGGGATCTTTTAACTGAGATTAGATATCCTCTAAAAGATATGCTGTAGTTCAATCAAAAGTTCGTAGGTTCAATGCAGGAAGAACTGGGTGAAGTTCTCTGGCCTGTGTTAAGTACGAGGTCAGACTAGTTAGAGGTGTGCATGAGTACTGCAGTGGAGCACCCATAAGGACAAACATCTCGAAGAACTCAAATTACAGAAAGGTAAGTAACCTCTCCTTCTCCATGTCCAGTGAAGGCAGGACAAGAACTAATCAGATTAATCTGCAGCAAGGGAGATTAGATATTAGGAAAAACTTTCCAACTATAAGGATAGTTAAGTACTGGAACAGGCTTCCAAGGCAGATTGTGGAATCCCCGTCATGGGAAGTTTTAAGAACAGGTTGGACAAACACCTGTCAGGGATGGTCTAGGTTTTTTTGGTCTTGCCTCAGGACAGGGGGCTGGACTTGATGACCTCTCGAGGTCCTGTCCAACCCTACATTTCTATGATTCTGATTCTATGATAATAATGGTCCCTTCCAGCTTTACAGTCTATGAATTCCAAGTGCAAGTGTGGCCTTCAGCACCGGGGCTGTCAGTCCAGCACCTTTCAACAGCATCAAATAAGGATTTTAGAAGAAAAAGAAAAACAGAGGGAAATATGCTCCCAAACAATGTGTAGGACACATGTCCCCCTCCCTCCATGGGTGAGCAAGGGAAAAGACATTTAAAAAATACTCAGTCACTTTGCACTGTAGTGAATACTGGTGCCAAGACATAGCTCTCATTCTAGACTAGAACTGGGCAAAATATTTTCAGCAAATAGTGCATTCACTGAAAAATGCATTTTTCAAGGGCTCTGAAACCATTTGCAGATGTTGGTCAAATTTAACAAATAGTTTTGGCCAAAAAAACCAGACAACAACATTTTTGAAAATGTCAAAATACCTTAAAAAAAATCAAACCAAAACGTTTTGAAAACGTCCATTTGAATGGATATTCAAAACATTTAATTTGGACCCCCATGGAATGTTTTCAGTTTTTGTTTTGGTGAGAAAAAACTCAAAACATTCAGTTTCATTTAGAAACAAACCGATTTTTCCCCCACAAATGCTGTGGTTCAGCAATAGAACAGAAAAATCAGTTATTTGCTCAGCTGTATTCAAGCGCCAGTTTTTATTCTGGGATTATCCACCACATTGCACAGGTTGGTTCCATGCTCAGTCTCCCAAAGGCCTGATCCAGGAATCTGGCACCTACCTACAGCATAGATCTCCATGTTGATGGTGAAGATGGAGTGGGAGCGGGAAGAATCCTTGTTCATCAGGGTGTAGCCCACCGCTCGGTTTCTCCAACCCGTCTCCATGATGCGCTCGCACTGGGCCACGCTGTGCACGGTGTGCAGGGAGAGCCCTTTCACATACACCCCTTTCTCTGGGTGCTCCTTCAGCTGCAAGCAGGAAGAGCACAACACAACGATCAGAACAGTCTCTTCTGGCCTTAAAATCTATGAACCCATGAACACAGGTTACAGCAGGACCACTAGATTCTGAAACACCACAGACCACTCTGGAAACTTTCCAGGAGCCCCTTTGCATATGAAAGGAGGAAAAGGCAGTTATGTGCATAATGGGACATTACAGCAAAAATCTCATTGCCAGCTACAGAACAGCACTCTGAAGCAACTCCCGAGGGGTGCTGTGTACCTGCTGAGCACCCACATCTCCCACCAACTTGGAGGTTGCACCGTGCTCAGTAGGTGCTCAGCAATTAGGCTTTGGCCCACCCCTCTACACAGCTGTAATGTAGCGGACAGCTGTATTTGGCTGTAACCAGGAAACAGACTAGTTCTGAAGTATGAATAAAAGTACAAAACACCTTTCATGGTTCTATATGCAACAGGAACTAAAGTCAAGAGTTTGTTGCTTAGCTCAGGCATCTCCAGTGTCACATGGCGCCCCGCTCCTCTACTCTGAGCTGCCCCTTAGCTGCGTCTTCAGCTTCAAACATTAAGAAGATAGGTCAAGGTTTTCATCTGCCATAGCATATCGCTCTTGTGTCTCTGGTTATAGGGAGTTTAGTACATCAAGGGTTTGAGGGCTTGTCTTCACTACCGTGCTGCAGGGTGCCGATGTAGCACATCTAGTAAAGATGCATTACGTTGACAGGAGAGTACTTTCCCATCAACGAAATTACTCCATCTCAACGAGAGGCAGAAACTATGTTGGTGGGAGAGTGTCTCACGGTGACATAGCGAAGTGTACACACAGCTTTAAATCAATGTAACTTATGTTGCTCAGGTGGTTTTTTTCACCCCCCTAAGCAACATAACTTGCATCGACTTAAGTGGTATGTTGTCATAAACATACAGCTAAGGGTAGCATAAAATAACCTGGTTGGCACCTGACCAAAAGGACCAATAAGGAAAGAAGATACTTTCCAATCTGGGGAGGGGGAGGTTTTGTTGGGGCTCTCTTTGTTTCTCTCTCTTGGACAGAGAGGGACCAGGGCAGGAAAAAAAACATCTCCTAAAACCCTACCTGAAATAAGCATCTAAGATTACAAAAATGGTAAATAACAGCAAGGAAATGCATTAGATTATCTTTTGTTTTGGCTTGTGAATTTTCCTTATGCTAAGAGGGAGGTTTATTCCTGCTTTTTGTAACTCTGAAGTTGAGCGTAGAGGGGAATCCTCTGTGTTTTAAATCTTATTACCCTGTAAAATTACCTTCCATCCTGATTTTACAGAGGTGCTTCTTTCACTTTTTTCCTTATAATAAAGTTCTTCTTTTAAGAACCTGATTGGTTTTTAGTGTCCTAAAAACCCAAGGGTCTGGTCTGTGCTCACTTGGTTAACCTATTGGTTGGTATATTATTCTCAAGGCTCCCCAGGAAAGGGGGTGAAGGGGCTTGGGGTGGATATTTTGGGGAAATAGGAACTCCAAGTGATCCTTTTCCTGAATCTTTGTTTAACTCACTTGGTGGTGGCAGCAATACCGTCCAAGGACAAGGAAGGGATTTGTGCCTTGGGGAAGTTTTTAACCTAAACTGCTAGAAATAAGCTTAGGGGGTCTTTCATGCGGGTCCCCACATCTGTACCCCAAAGTTCAGAGTAGGGAGGAAACCCTGACATATGTAGACAAGCCCTGAGACACAATAGTGAGGGATACTGATATTAGGTGCTCTACTGATCCCCTCTGCACCACATGGGCATCTACACGGCATTGATTAAACTCCCAAAATCCTGCCCCCTCATGCTCAGGACAAGTATAAAATCTGGGTGTCAGTCTTTTCTTTGGTGACTCCAAAGTCCTGTTCTGGAGACAGATATCCCCAACACATTAAATCTCTAATAGACTCCTCCCAGCAACTAAAATTCCCACAGAGGGGACTTTTCATAAAAGATGTTACTAAAGTACATGTTTTTTCTTTTATAGCCTTGAGTGATCCATCAAACCCATCACAGGAAAAAGTGATCAGGATAGCCCACTAGGATCACAAACACCACTTAGGCTCCATTCTCATTGGGGCTTTTAAATGTATTTGAAATCATTTGCAAACAGTTATGGCCAACATCATTTGAGTTGACAACTAGGACCCTATCTACACCACAAAATAACTGAGTCAGGAGTCCAAGCTACAACATGGTTGTCCTGATGTGATTTCAAACATGTGACAGATGTTAGTCACCTTGCTTAATGCACTTCTGGAAAGCGCTCTGACACTCCTTTGATAAATGCACTATAAGAACCTATCTAGACTAGAACAGAATCAGGTTATGAGAGAATTAAAAACTGTAATGTAGATCGGACCTTAGTCATGTTCCCTAACCAAGCTAAAGCCCTGGACTGCCTGGGTTAACCCAGTTACAGGATCAGGGTTAGGTCAATCTATACTATAGCTTTTAACTGTGATATATGACAATCAGGTGACTGGGATGGCTACAGTTAGGAGTGCTGTGGAAGCTGAATCCCTGGCGAAGTCCTCTCCAAGGTCCATCTCTGATCGGCTGAAGGAATGGCACTGCCTTGCATGGGAGGAAGCTGTACTTAGCCTACTAGGGTGGAATGAGGACATTCCACTCACTTGACACTGCACTTCACCTGAGTGTGAGGTCTTCCAAGCAGAGCTCAGTGAGGCCTGTTCTCTGCAGGGCTTTATTTCATGGCAAGTGACTGAGTCCCTGAGGTGCAGGGGTGGCCAGGAGTCACCGACATTAAAAGGAAACAAATACAATTAATAATACTAATGGGATTTCAGAGGAGAAACATATAGGGTTGCAGGGGGCAGAAGATCTGCCTAGGCTTTGTGTCTCCACAGGACACTGACTCACTTAATTACTCTATAGAAGCAGCTACAGCCAGAAGCTGTCACCAGCGGTGACTGTGTTACCATGGAAACAGTTCTGCCCAAGCACTGCCCTGCCTGTGCCAACAGCAGTCGTCACGTAAACCAATGTCATTATTGATGTGGAACAAAAAGCAGGAATGTGCAGGAGGCTCTTTCTAAAATAGTGAACCCTATTTTTCCTGAAACACACACACTCTCTCTGCAGAGCGAGGAAATGGGGACCCACCAGGGATTTCACCCTTATAGGGCCAGGCACATGCTGAAGTTCTGTCAGAGTTTCAACATTTCTGCGCAGCAGATGGTGCTAGTACCTCGGTTTTCCTTATACTGACAATCTTGCTGGCATGTAAATTAGAAGAGAAGACATACAGCTCCCCACAGGAATGCATGGGAAGGGCAGAGATTTGCAAAGCTATTGTAAGGCAAATTCTTTGACTGTAAAACAACAATCAATAGAATTATTAATTGTATTAATTTTACTGTACTACATCTTTGAAACTTTCTGCCTTTCCCATGCATTCCAATGGGGAGTTGTACCTCTGCAGTATCCTGTCAATAAAGGATCAGCCATTTTTAGAGATAATGAGATCATCCACAGTCACATTAGATCAGATTAAAAATGGATGAGGGACAGAAACCCTCTTTCTTCAGTGCATAAACCAGATACTAACTTATGGGTATCAGGAAGAAACTTCCCGTATGTGCAGGCTATTCCATAACGGTCCACTGGGGACTTCTTGCACCTTCCTCTGAAGCATCTGGAACTGGCCACTGTAAGATAGGACTTGCCACGTTGGACAAGATCAATGGTCCATCCAGCTAGGTGTCCTATGTTCCTAACTAGACATAACCTAACGTTCTTCCAGGCCCCTCCAAATCCTTTCTCTGGCTCCCCTCTCCTTTGCACGTTGAGCAATTCAGCCTCACTTTCAGGGTTTTGCACAATCCCTCCCATTTTACATCTCTGTTTTCATTACATCTTTCCCCTTCCCTTCCCTATGATCTTGTGTATCCTCTCTCCTGACCTCTTCTTTCCATGTGTCCACTTTCAGCATCCTAACTCCTTTCATGCCTCCCTGTAAAGTTGAGGCAGATTCCCACCTCCTAGCCCAAAGATGGGACCTTGGGTTCAGTCCTGCAGCCTTAGGCACACTGGCTAATTGATAGACCTCAACAAGTTCTTCTAAACGGGGACTCATCATGCAATTGGAGCCTTTCTAGTGGGGCTCCACACAGGGATCTGTTCTTGGTCCAACGCTACTCAATATCTTTATCAATGAACTGGAAGAAAATGTCACTGTTGGTAAAGTTTGCACACAAAAATGGGTGGCGTGACAAATAATGATAATGTCAGTCCTACCATAGTGGTTTTGTAATGATTTTTGTATTGCATTTTAAATTGATGCCAAAGGTGGCAGGAACTAGTCACAGGCATTCTTTTGTACGTGTTCAGTTAAATTCAAATACCTACATAAAATAACAGAAGTAAGTTTGGTCTTGTGAGTTGCATATTCTAACAGCCACCATCAAGAATGAGGAACTTTGAAATCAATTGTGGAGAGCAGCTGAGTCTAACCTTTGTCAGGGTAAAAACACATTGATGATAACTTTCAACACTGATTTGAAGCACACTCGACTTTCATGTACAGGGATGTAGTCATACCTGGGTCTCAAACAATAAAGGAAAGTATGAGATGTTGGGGAATGGGACCAGACTGTAGATAAAACTCACTAAACATAATAAGAACAGTTTTTGTCACATCCCAAATGCTTCATGTTTCAGTTTCTGCAAAAAGTTTCTGCTGGGTTCTCCCATTTCTATTAGGCATGCCTGATAGCAGTCAGAGCAAATTAAAGCACACCCTCATTTAGCCAGAATGACTTTATGATCTCCTCACCTCCAACTTTTGCTTGGTGTCGGCTCCTAGCAAATCTCTTATGTCTTCATTGTAGATCTCCAGATAAGAGACTCTCACCAAGAACTTGGTGTTTTCAGCACACTGTACAAAAACAAGAGATGGGATTTTAGGGGAAGTTTTTCAAAGGTGCCTAAGGGAATTAGATACCTAAACTCCAGTTGACTGTCAATGACAGTTGGGTGCCTAACCCCCCTGGCTTTTTTGAAAATACTCAGTCTGCAGATTAACTATTTAGTTCACATTATATGGGATCTTTCGGATTGTAAACTCCTGCCATACAATACACAGACACTGAGAAGTGCAGACCTAGTGTGGTGGGCTGGTTTACACTGGTAAATACACAGCATCGAGAATATTCAGCTTGGAGTAAAAGTATCTTGCCCTTTCCTAGCACCATTCAGCAGAGGGCTTCATAGCAATTTATAAACATTAAATGACTTAAGCCTCACAACTTCCTAAGATTTCGGCATTATCCTAGTTTTACTGATATGGAAACTGAGGCAGAGAGAGAAACACTAATTTGCCAAAAGTCACACAGTAAATGTGGTAGAGCTGTAAACAGCACCTGAGTCCCAAATCTCAAGGACTCTGTTGGACTATACATATGCCCACTCCTGCATCATACATACTCAGTCAACCAGAACTGCATTCAGTGCTCATGTACTCATCATGTGAAGATCTTGGCAAGTTGACAGGAGGTGTCCTGCTATCCTACTGATAATTTGGGGGTGGGAAGAATGTGGCTAAAGCACTGAGGAAGAACTCAAGAGATCAGAGTTCTATCCCAGCTCAGTGACAGCCTTCCTGTGTGATCTTGGGGAAGTCATTTCCCCGCTCTGTGCCTCAGTTTCCCCATCTGTAAAATGGGGGATAATACTTCCTTACCTTGCCATAGGGTTGTGTGAATAAATTCATTAATGTTTGTGGGGCTCAGATACTATGGTGTTGAATACGGTAGAAAAACCTACTAATAAATAGCTTATAACATATAGCCCCAGACCCTCAAAGATATTTAGGCACCTAGATTTCCTATTGAAATCAATGAGAATTAGACACCTAAATACCTTTGAGGATCTGGGCTATAGTCCCTGCTACAGAAGCCATTTCACTTCACTACATACCTGTACGCTCTCAAACACGTGTTCGAATGCTCTGGGAATTATGCCTTTCTGCGTAGGAGGGTCCACAATGCCCTGCATGGTAAATGACTTCCCACTGCCAGTCTGGCCATAGGCAAAAATGGTGCCATTGTAGCCCTCAGTAACACCCTGGAAAATTAAAGAAAAACATAAAGATAATAGCCATTATCTTCGTCCTTCACATGTTTTGAATGAAGCTACTAAGATTCTATTCTATCATCTAACAGTGATTTTATAGGGAAGGAGAAAAACTGCTGGGTGAGCAAAGAAATTGCAATGTCATCTGTAGGTGGATGGAACGCAAGCACCTGAGCTGGAATTTTGAATTTCTTCTGGAAAGTCCCATGGGATCTTTAATCTCTACAAACCAAGGACTTGGTTTTACATCCCATCCAAAACCCAGAAAAATAAAAAGAATGGAAAACCTGAAGCGGAAGAAAAGTAGGGGCAAAAGACAAGCTTCCTAGCTCAGGCCATAGACTAAGAAAATAAAATAAAATACATTTCACTGCTGTATAAATGCACTGGTTCCTCTCAAACCCCAGGGGCTGACAGAACAGAGAAGGTCAAAACAGGAAGGGCTCTTTGATTATAGTATAGAAAAATAGGATACTTTTGCTGTAGGTCAGAAGGTACTCTGAGGACTGGAGAGACAAATGGAACTCCAGCAGATTGTGGCTAAAAGGGAAGTCTTAATCCTAGAATAATGATAAGAATGTTATTTCTCATCTACTCACTCAAATTCATCCTTTGCAAAGCTGGCTAAAGGAGGGAGTCACCTTTCCTTCCTTCATTCATTCCCATCTCAGCAAGACGTGAAATAGATATAACTTTACGAATCACCACTGGGTGACGGATTTACTGATTTTTTAAAAAACTGAATGCAAGATTCCCCAGATGCAATGGCAATAATACCTAAACAGACGTTTTGAAAAAAAATGAACCACATACCAATTCACCAGAGACTGAAATATGGTTAGGGAGAGAGGCTGGGAAGAGCCGTAAATGAGGTAAGGGGCAAAGTGAATTGCTCGGCCCCCTGCTGATTGAGGTCATTCCCTCCTTTGCCAGCTTCAGAGATGCCTTTGAGTGAGCAGAGGAGAAATACTATGCTAATGTTCTTCAGTTTACTGTAGTGCAGGGATCTGCAATCTTTAGCACGCGGCCCGCCATGGTAAGCCCCCTGGCAGGCTGTGCTGGTTTGTTTACCTGCCACTTCCGCAGGTTAGGCCAATAGCAACTCCCCCTGGCCACGGTTCGCTGTCCCAGGGCCGCAGTGGGGCTCCAGGTGCTGGGGCTTCCCTGCCACCCCCCAACACTTCTGTGGGAGACCAGGGTCGGGGCGCTGGGGCTTTTCCCGCCCTGCCCACCCAGCACTTCTACTGGAGAGCAGGTTGGGTGGGGGGGGGTTGCCCTGCTGCCCAGCAGCTTCTGCTGGGGATGGGTGGTGGTGCGGGGGGGGGGGGGGAAGGAGACTTCCACTGCCCTGCGCTGCTGCCGTGGAGCAGGGTCAGGGTGCGGGGGCTTCCCCAGCCCTGCCCACTTGGCAGCTGGGTCTCTGGATTTCCACCGGTGGCAGCAGATTTTTTCCAGGGGTCCCCCAGTTGGCTGGGACTCCTGGGCACGGGCCCCATCGGCCCAGTGGCTAATCCCTCCACTGGCTGCCAGTATTAAAACATCCTTGGAATTTCTAAATATTACAGATGACAATTTCCTAACTCAAGAAGTGTTGCAGTCAACACAGGAGGACTCTGCATTAACTAAAAACCAATGGTTGCTTAGGTACAAGTGACCATGAATTGGTCGCATTTCTAATGTGCAAACAGAATAAAGTCCAAACCAGTCATATGTATACTTTGTGCTTTAAAACGGCCACATTCACAAAGCTGAAAATATCTGCCAAATCAGCTGGGAGGGAAAATGTCATTAGAAAAATATGATCGAACATTTGGAATTGTTTAAGAACACTTTATTAGATGCCCCAAAAGCCACGATCAAGGAAGAAGACCGTACTGGTTAAAGAACTGACCTGGTTTAGAGGGGAAGTGAAAGCAGCTATAAAAAATGAAAAAAATAATAGATAAATTAAAGAAAGGGAAGTTGATAGTAATATATATAAACCAGACGTTAAGAAAAGGGACACACAGAGAAATCTATGGTACGCATATTTAAGCACAGTAAGAACGAGTTTTTTGAGTATATTAAAAGCACAAAAGAATCTTGACCATGGTACTGGTTCACTGCTAAATGCAAATGGCAGAATTATCAATAATAATGTAGAAATTACCAATAAATATTTCTGTTCAGTACTTGGGAAAAAACAGATGATGTAGTCTCATCATATGATGATGATTACACTCTTTCCATTCCACTACTAGATATCTCAGGAGGATGTTAAACAGCAGCTACTAAAGTTAGACATTATAAGATCAGCAGGTCCAGATAGCCCTTTTGGATGCAAGTTGTCAGAAGAGTGCAAAGGACCTCTAATGTTGACTTTAAACATTAATGTTGGAACAATAGGGAAGTTCCAAAAGACTGGACGAAAGTTAATGTTGAGCCAATATTTGAAAAGGGTAAATGGGATGACCTGGGTAATTATAGACCTGTCAAGCTGACTATGGAGCTGCTGATATGGAACTTGATTGAAAAAGCATTAAAGGAGGGGAACATAATTAATGCCCAATCAACATGGGGTTATGGAAAACAGATCCTGTCAAAGTAACTTGATATCTTTTTTTGATGAGATTACGAGTTCAGTTAATAAATAATAGTGTTGATGTAATATTCTTAGACTTCCATAAGGTGCTTGACTTGATACTGCATTCGGTGGTGTAGCCGTGTTGGTCCAAGGATACTAGAGAGACAAGATGGGTGAGGTACTATCTTTTACTGGACCAACTTCTGTTGATGAGAGACAAGCTTTTGAGCTTACACAGAGACCTTCTTCAGGTCTGGGAAATGTACTCAGAGTGTCACAGTTAAATATAAGGTGGAACAATATTAAGCATAAGGAGTTAACACATATTTCAAGGGACCACTGAAATTTATGTAGCTGTGATGCTCTGAGTACGTTTCCCAGTCCTGAAGAACAGCTCTTGATACTGCATGACATTTTGATTAAAAACAAATGGTACAAAATTAACATGGCATACATTAAATGGATTAAAAGCTGGCTAACCGATAAGTCTCAAAATGTATTTGTAATTGAGGAATCACCATCGAGTGGTTTTGTTTCTAGTGGAATCCCACAGGGATTGGTGCTTGGCCCTACATTATTTAACATTTTTATCAAAGACCTGGAAGAAGACATAAAATCATCATTGATAAACTTTGCAGATGACACAAATTGGGGGAGTGGCAAATAATTAAGAGAACAGGTCACGAATACAGTGCGATTTGGATCGCTTGGTAAACTAGGCACAAGCACACAATATGTATTTTAATATGGCTAAATGTAAATGTATTCGTCTAGGAAGAAAGAACATAGGACATATTTACAGGATGAAGGATCTATGGGATGGATATTGTGGTGGATAATCAGATGAACCTGAGGTCCCAGTGCAATGCTGTAGCCAAAAGGGCTAATGTGATCCTTGGATGCATTAAACAGAGGAATCTCAAGTACGACCAGAGATTACCTCTTTATTTAGCTCTGGTGCAACTGCTGCTGGAATAGTGTGTCCAGTTCTAGTCTCCACAATTCAAGAAGGACGTTGAAAAATTGGCGAGGGGTCAGAGAAGAGCCACAAGAATGATGAAAGGATTAAAATAACTGCCTTATAGTGATACAGTAGAACCTCAGCATTATGAACACTTTGGGAATGGAGGTTGTTTGTAACTCTGAAACGTTCATACCTCTGAACAAAATGTTATGGTTGTTCTTTCAAAAGTTTACAACTGAACATTGACTTCATACAGCTTTGAAATTTTGCTATGCAGACGAAAAATGCTGCTTTCCCTTTATTTTTTAGAAGTTTATGTTTAACGCAGGACTGTATCTGCTTTTTTTTTTGTCTCTGCTGCTGCCTGATTGCATACTTCTGGTTCCAAATGAGGTGTGTGGTTGACTAGTCAGTTCGTAACTCTGAGGTTCTACTGTAGATGCAAGGAGCTCAATCTATTTAGTGTAACAAAGAGAAGGTTATGGGGTGACTTAATTACAGTCTTTAGTGACCTACATAGGGAACAAATATTTATAATTGGCTGTTCAGTCTAGCAGAGAAAGATATAACACAACCCAATGACTGGAAGTCGAAGCTAGACAAATTCAGATTGGAAATAAGGTGTAAATTTTTCACAATGAGCGTAAATAACCATCAAACAATTTACAAGGGTCACTGACAATTTTCAAATCAAGATTGAAATTTTTTTCTAAAAAATCTGCTATAGGAATTATTTTGGGGGAGTTTCATGGCCTTTGTTATATAGGAGGTCAGACTAGATGATCCCAATGGTCCTTTCTGGCTTTCAAATCTATGAATCAAGGAGACAGTGCAGCATGAGGTCACATTCAGCGGGTTTTCTTCATAACCATCAAGATTCAAACTTTGTAGGATTTTTAAATGAAAGTTTAAACTCTGCCAGGGTCGGCTCTAGGCACCAGCGAACCAAGCACAATTTCAGAGACAGCATTCCAAACACCTTTTTTTTTTGCTTCGGCAGTTGCTTGGGGCGGCAAAAAAACCTAGAACTGGCCCTTAACTCTGCAGCAATTGATGGAAAGGCCTTGCCTGCCATTGCCAATCTCCCAAGCCACCCATTCTCCATGGAGAGTCTCTGTGGCTCATAGATCACTTTTGGCCTCACTCACCTCCACCAGCGGGTAGGCAATCTCATTGTAGATCTGTTCAGTGTTGTGGCTCTCATAGTACGCCCCGTCGAAGGTGAACTGCTTGGGGGGCTCGTCAGTGGCCCCAGGGTTCTGGATGAAGCACTGGCCCCGGGGGCTGTCCATGCTGACCACGGCTTTGCAGCTGAGCGCCTTCTCTCGCTCGTTCATGGGCCGGCAGCGCACAATGACCTTCACCGCCTCCGAGGCCATGTCCGCAATCGCCGGACAACAACCTCGCCGCCCGCAGAGGCGCTTCCGATGGCGCGGGAGGGCTGGAGCGAGCCCGGCTCAGGGGGCAGGATCCCAGCTCACCCCAGTGGGTGGGGGGCAGTGTCCGAGGGGCAGGGGCAGCTTGGTATGGTGCTGCAGAGAGCCTGGCATGGGCAGAAAAACTCATTCACGCCAGTGGGGCGGCAGGGAGTGGGGGCGGCAGTGGCAGGAGCGTGGGACGGGCGGGGGCAGTTTCTGTGGCATTGGCGAGCTGGGGCGAGCCTGGCACGGGGGGGGGGGGGGGG
>NC_048316.1:18054393-18203593 GCF_013100865.1 Trachemys scripta elegans
CCCGCCGCGGCGTTCGCCGTTACCAAGGCGCCCAGGGAGCGTCGCGCAACGCCGCTCCGCACTCTCTGCCGCAAGGCTCCCCCGCCCCAGGGGCCGGGCGAGGGAGCGTCACCCAATTCCCATCCCCGCTCTCTGCCGAAATAGCCCCTGGTCTGGCTGCGCGGAGCCGCCCCCTGGGCTCTGTGGGGAGTGGGTGGGTGGGGGGTGAGGGGCTTCTCCAGGGAATGTCGCAGCCTCCAGCTGTTGGGTGCAGCAGGGCACAGGGTGGCCCATTGCAGGGAGCTGGGTGGCAGTGGCCAGCGTGGAGGGGAGCAGGGGGGCAGGGGGGCAGCACCCCCTCAGGATGTGGGTGACGTCTGGCTTGTCTAGGCTAGGCCACAACTCCAATTAAAGAGCTGCAGGGACCACGCTGGCCACTTCCCTCCTGCCCTGCTGGGAGCAGTCAGCACTCCGGCGCCCAGGGAGCGAGCACCCCTCGGCACCAGCGAGGCCGGGCCAGGGCAAGCTCTCATACGGGGAGGCCTGGCTTTAGCCACACTCCTGCTTGTGGTGGCACAGGGGGAACCTTCCCTCTACATGCTGGAGGGCATGTGGTGCAGAGCCCAGTCATTTTTAGACCTTGTCTGAAGGAAAATATCCTCCTGGCAGCTGAGCTCTTTTGAGATCTGGCCAAGAGGAGCCAAGTTTGGCCACCCACGTTGAACAGTAACTTGGAGTTCTCCAGGATGTTTTGTCCGTAGGGTGCTTCACCTCCACATGCGCATGTCCCCGTGCACTCTGGATCAGAGATTTTTGTCAGCAGTGTCCACGGGTCCGTACCCTGCAATGTCCGGCTGTCAGATCAGCTGGGCATCAGTGAGAAGCTGACATGAAAGCCATGTCTTATGAAATCTTGGGCAGTGACTCCATAGTTAACCCTGAAAGATGGCTTCCAGTCAAAGCTGTTTTTCATATTCTCTTTGCACTTTCACAGAAAGGTTCCTTTTGGGCTGACATTTTCCATACTTAGTGTTAGTCCCAAGAGAATTTCTTTGGAAAGACTGAATTTCATTGAAACTGATATTCATTGAAAGACTGAATTTCATCAGTGTTCTAATAATCTGCCCACTCATGAATAAACAATGGTGTGTGGTGCAAAGTTCATATTGTTCTGAAGTAATCCTGACTGAGAGCTTATGCAAAGGCCAAATGCACAAAGGTGGGGTTCTCAGTTAAACGATATTTCAAAGGCATAATCCTTTATGTTGGTAGCTCTGGCAGGGGTTATTAATTTAAAAAAAATATTTTTTCCTGGGTCAACTATGTATGTAAATTCTCAGAGCCTCCAAAAGTTATAACCCCTATGGCCAATGGAGCATATAACTGCTATGTGCCCAACCATTCAGCCCTCTTGGGAGTTATAAGATCAGCTGGAAGCAACAGAGAGTCCTGTGGCACCTTTAAGACTAACAGATGTATTGGAGCATAAGCTTTCGTGGGTGAATGCCCACTTCGTTGGATGCATGCAGTTGGCTCCAAGCTTCCAGAAGGGGCGGGGCCTTGGGCAGAAGGGGCGTGGCTGGGGGGGGTCAGCCTCCCCCAGCCAGCCCTTCAGCACTGCCTGGCCCATGCCGCCTGGAGCTCTGGTGGCAATTTAAAGGGCCTGGGGCTCTGGCTGCTGCTGCGGTAGTGGCGGCTGCGAGCCCCAGACCCTTTTAAATCGCCGGACCCCGGGGCAGCTGTCCCTTTGCCCCCTCCCCCCGGCAGGCCTGGGGTGGGGGCAAAAGGGGCAGTGGCAGAGCTTTAACATCGGCTGTGTATGGGCCCGTACTGGCGGCCACTTCTTACTGGTACACCGTACCAGCCCACTTTCACCTCTGGCATCACCTCACGCAGAACTGGGAGGAAGCTAGGGGGGTTGGGCCCCTCAGAAATGCTGGGAGGGGGAGGATTTAAGGTAAAGTTCATGGTTTATTGTTATAAATTCTCCTGATCTTTCCTTAGTCTCTATCCTTTGTTCCCTGTACCTAATAAAGTTCCCCTCCTTGTTGCATGGCTACGTTGGGGATTGTGATAGTGATGCTATCCCTTGGGTACTGGGCTACACGCCTAGCAAACTGTTTGGTAGCAAACGTTTTCCAAGGGCCAGCACCCCTTGTGCCCCAGGTACTAGCAGAGGTCCTCCTTGGCTGGAGCCTTGAGCTGCCAAGAGAAAGAATCCAGGACCCAGACCCCTGAGGGGAGAAGCCACTCCAAGCAGCAAGGAAGAGGGCAAAGGCTTGAGCCACGGCTTGGGCGAGGGACTATGTGCAGTAACACGTCTCTGCGCAGTGCAATGCTGTGGTGCCCTGGAGATGTCTTGCAAGATGCTCTGCTTCTGCTGGGAGACAACCCTGCTATTAGCAGTGTATTGTGCTCATGAACTAATCGCATTCAACAGCGTTACTCTTTTAGAATTCCTTTCAGAGTGGATGCTGCATGTGGTGACCCATCCTGCCGTCCACAGCAGGGCCTTGGGCTAGGGAATTGCCAAGGACTGGGTTCCTCAACCACAGGCCAGGGAGGGAAAGGCAGCCTACTGTGGTGGGAGAGGGGGCTGTACCAATGGGATGGCCTGCAGCTTGGAAGTAGGGGAGAGATCAGCTTCTGGGCTGGAGAGTAGCTGAGCCTCCAGGGGAGGGGGTACCATTCAGACTCCAAGGTGGCAAACAACATGAAGAGAAGGTTTGTTTGACAAGCTTTTTTCCCCCATAAACCTTGTTGACTGGCATTAGTTCAATTCCCATCCTTTCATTCTTTATCAATTGAATCCCATGTCTGCTCTTCCACTGTTTCGCTCAGGCCTGATGTCAGGCTAACTGGCCCACAGTTACCTGGGTTATTCCGCTTGTCCTTTTTGAATATTGCCACCTTAACACTCTTCTGGAATGTCACCAGTATTCCAAGATGTATTAACAATTAATGGGTGGTGAGGGGAATTTCAGGGTCTGCAACATTCTGTCTCGCTCTGCACCTCTCTGTATCTCTCTCAGTCTTTCTTCTCAAATAGATAAAAGTTCATCTGTATTCTCTCCATCTCGGCCTCTACGGATCCCTCCTGCTGGCTTCTGACAGGTAAGCCTGACTCTACATGTCTGCCAATATCAACTCTCTGCCTCGGCAATACTTGATGTGTACACTGTCCCTCTGCAGACACATCATCATCTGTTGTAAGCACGTTCGTAATGGCTTTCTTCAAATGCTTTTGAGAGGTCTGTGGTCAGATTGTATGTCCCTTAAGGGCATTGGTGTATTTTTCCATTCTAAGAGTATTGCTAACAATTCTTTTTCAATTTGAGCAGATCTCTTCTCCATCATGGACAATGTTCTCCTTGCAAATGCAACAGGTTTTCCCCTTGGCAGCAAGGTATCCCCTAGACCCATCTTGGATGCACCACGTTGCAGTTGCTGGGGTTCCTATGGGTTGTAGTATTTCAGAATGGGAGCCTTCCCAATATTTCTTTTACTTTCCAGAATGCTTGCTCATATTGGTCTGTCCACTCTCATAAGGAGTCTCGTGTCACCTGTCAGGATCATGAATCTCTCAGACAGATGGTTGCAAAACTTAGCTAAATAATTGACCATTCCCAGAAATCTCTGGACTCCTTTAACATCCCTGGATTTTGGTATTTCTCCAATTGCCCTCACTTTTCCTGGGTCTACTTTCAGGCTTTTGTGATCAACAAATGTCCAAAACATGGCAACTTGGTTACTCTCAACCTGAGCTTCCCTAAGTTCAATGTAATGTTTCTCTGCTTAATTTATAGTCATTATCTTGTTATGCTTGTTCTGGATTGTCACCCGCTCCCACTGTCAGCACATTGTCTGCTACTGTCCAGAGTTCCAGCAGGCCCTCCAATGCTTGGGTCAGTCTGCTCTGGAATACCTCTGGTGCCAGACTGATTCCCATTGGCATCCTTAAGCATCGGTACATCCCAAATGGCGTTGCAAAGGTGGTCATCTAAGTGGATTCTTCATCCAGTTTGATGTTCCAGAATCCATTTTTTTAACATCGCATATTGAAAACAGTCTCACTTGAGACAAATCTGGTAATATGAACACAATTGTAGGCAGAGGGAAATGGTTCCATTCTAAAGCTTTGTTTAAAGGCTTTGGATCTATGAATATTCATATTTTTCCAGATGGCTTTCTTACCACCACAAGTCTTCTTATCCAGTCGGTGCTCTTCTCTACAGACTATATACTTCCACGATTCTGTGGGTGCCACTGTTCATCCTTCAGTGCCTGTAGTAATGCAATGGGTACTTTTCTTTATGGCAATTTAACTGACTTCACACTGGTGTCAATCTATATTTTATAATCACAGTCTAGCCATCCATCACCCTGAAACATGTCTCTATACTTCCTCTGTATCAACTTCTGGACCCAGGTGATACCATCCAAGGTATTTTCAGTCACTCTACTATCCACTTTCATTAGTTCTGGAAATGTGCTTTTATCAAGTTCATGGCTTGGGTGGCCTAGAGTCCCAGAAGAGGTACTGCTGTCTCATCATCTGTGACTACAGTTTCTGGTGCTTCCTAGAGTCTTCTTGCACTGTGTTTACCAGCAGTTTGGTCACCCACATAATTGTTTTCATACTCACTGGTGCTCTTTTCAGTTACTGTTTTTGTTTGTTTTTCTTCTCTCTGCACAAACACTTGGCTGCAAAATTATTCAAATTGGCACAGACACAGCATATTTTCCCCATAAGCCAGACACTTCTCTTTCTGTTTTGCATGTTTTCTCCTACAGTATTTGCATGTGTCTATACTGTTGTCTGCTGCAGACGTATCTGGTTTTGTTTTCCCTTTCTTATATATTACATGGATAGTTTCTGCACTGCCCTGCTAGGGTTCTTATCTTCTCTTTGGATAGCTCTGCTGCCCTGCATATCACCAAGTTTTTCCTCAAAGTTAAGCCAGCTTCCATCAGCAACTGTTCTTATACTCATGAGTCTCATATCCTGCACGCTATCTAGTCTCTTATAATTGAATCTTAAACTTTTCCAAAACTGCGGCTGGCTGCTAGCTCTTTTCAGTTGGTGCTGTACTTGTCTACATCCTCTGCAGTTGCTTGATCCTAAGGAAAGAAATTACATCTTTCCATTATTTCATTCTTCCTGGAGTCACAGGAGTATCAAAACAGGTTTTTGTATCAAAACTGCTTCTAAGGTGCATTGAGCTTGGGGAATTTCCATGCACAGAGTCTCACTTATCTCTCTCCAGCTTTCTCCAATCAGGTAACATTGAGGTTAAATTCCTCTTTCCAGCTCTTCCATGCCTGAATTAAAGTCTTAGCTTGCAGGATGAACATCCCTAGAGGCTTCAGCCCTTCTATCTTCTGTTACCCAGCCTTGTTTTGTGAAATAAAATGTATACTCGCAGAAGTATTCTGCTCTGAAGTGCAGCTCTGAATGGTCTGTCCTGCTGTCCAGGATTTTATTACCACTGGCACCATGTGTAACGCTTTGCTGTGTCTGGATCATCTGCCATATACGATGTCACTCTGACACCAGGATAACTAACAAACTCCAGCTTTATTGTGGCTGCTTGCAACATGGCTTCTTCAGCCTCATGGCTTCTCTGACAGTCCCCCCGGCGGAGTCCTTCCAACCAGCTTCCCCCAGGAAACAGTATGCTGTGTAAGTCTCTGCTAGCACATTTGCAGTGTTACAATGGGCACATGCTGTGATCTGAAACTGATAAAACAAGGGAGAGAAGGAGAGGAGCGGCTTAGACAAATTAACATAGGCGCTGACTTTTATTTTATTTTTCCCTGGGGGTGCTCCACCTCTGCTTGGCCGAAGGCCCCACCTCCACTTCACCCCATCCCCCCCGAGGCCCCACCCTTGCTCTGCCTCTTCCTGCCCCCTCTCCAAGGCCCCCACCCTCCTGCTGCTTGCTGCTCTCTGCCCTCCCCAAACCTCTCCTCCAGCTGCCAAACAGCTGTGACTGTGGGTGCTGACCACCCACTATTTTTTTTTCCTGTGGGTGCTCCAGCCCCAGCGCACCCGTGGAGTTGGTGTCTATGTGAATAAACACTAATATATTAGTTTAGCAGCAGTATCCTGTACTAGAGGGTCACACACCTAGGCCGAGCAGGCAGGTGGTGGCAGGGGCAGAAACACCGTCTCTAGCCCTCAACCTGTGTCAGTTGCCTGGGATACCGCCACTCAACCTGAACTTTATTGTCAAGTCATCTGAGCTGCTTCTCTTCTCTGTTTTACCACGTTTACATCAACAGTTCTCTCTGGCTGCAGACCAAATGGGCATTGGTCACATCAAGTCAGTTTTCCCTGCACAAAGGCAAAAGCCAGGCACAGTGTGAAGGGAGCAAGAGTGCAGGTCTCCAGCCCAGCTCCTACCCCCACTCTGCCAATATCGCTGTAGATCTGAAGCAGCCCCTGGGACTCCAGCCTGGATCAGATCAGTTAAATTCCCTGAGCTCAGAAGGACAGCGGATGGCTGTTCTCTGGGGCAAGAGTCCCGACTGGTTTCCTGCTGGTCGCCATCCAAAGCTGTAAGGAGGTGCAGGTGTCTCTCCCCTTCTGACAGGGCAGGAGGCTGCACTCCTTGCTGCTTCGCAAGCAGTGCACAGCTCACAGCCAGTGAGTCCACCTGGTGATTAGTCCAAGTAGCAGTTAGTCCCGCCAAATCCCTCAATCAGGGCAGTTAGCAATTAGTCTTTCTGCCCCAGTTCCTCGCTCAGGGCGTTTCACAGTTTATATCTCAGGCTGAGTCCGTGCGATACGGCCCAGCAGTTCAGGGTGGGGAATTAGCTCCCAACTGGGAGCGACAGCAAATGCTCCTGACACTAGCTCCGGTGGGCACCAGACCAATTCAGGCCATCTGGCCTCTTAGTGGGGAGGTGGCCACCTTCCACAGGTGGGGTGCCCAGGGTAAAGGGATGCAGGCCCTCCCACTCCACTATGTCCCAGCCCAGGGCCCTATTAGTGGCGGGGTAGTTCGCCACTAGGTCAGCGGGGATCCAGCCGCAACACAATAGCCAGTTCAAAATAGTTCCACAGCCGAACCCTATTCAGTGTCCCTGGGCTCTTTCCTACCCTCCCCAGTTTGGGGCACCTGGGTCGTCCTCGGTCTCCCCTGGGTAAACAGCCAATGGCAGCCCCGGCAGTTCATTGGCGTTGCTGGTCTCCGGCAATTCAGGTAACTCCTCTGGTCAGGCAGCCATCTCCTTCAGCTCTAGGCTCCAGCAGCAAGGAAGAGACATCCTGCTCCTCTGGCAGCTCTCTTCCTACTGAGCTAGGAGGCTGGCCTTTTATAGTCCTGCTTCCTGTCCCGCCCCTCTGCTTTCGGGGGGCAGCCGCAGGTGGCCTGGTTCTGCCCACCAGGGGTTGATTTTGGGTCTCTCCCCTTCTGACAGGTGGGAGGCCCCGCCTTCTCACTACAAAAGCCGACAAAACCACGTTTTTGGGTGTGGCACCAAGAGCACTTCCAGGAGGAGAGCGGCCCCTTTGTCCCCCGTGATGGGGAAGCAGCTCCTGGCCAGCCCAGGAGGTGGACATGCCCAGCCTTCCTGAGCAGCAGGAGACCAGCTCCTGGAGCAGTGAATGAAATGGCGGGGGGAGGTGTCCACACAGAGATGGAGGTGGCCCAAGTTCTGGCTGGGCAGACAGGACCCAGCCCACAACAGGAGGCAGCAACACATTTCTGGGTTTGCTTCTGCTTCAAGGCCAGCACCCAGGAGCCCAGCCCCAGTGGGCCAGTGGTAGTATCGCTCTGCCCACTCCCTGGACACCTCCCCATCTCCCCAGAGCAGGAGAGTGGCTGCTCCCAAGGGGACAGCTGCAGCTCCCTACCTGCAGGCCACTGCAAGTGAGCAGAACCCTGGGCATGGGGAGAAGTAAGAGACTGTTCACACCCTGTGCCATGTTGCTCTGTCAGAGTTGTTGGGGGATCCCAGCCAAGGGGGCTGGCCTGAGCCATGCAACCCTACTGATGCCAGCAGGAGTTGCACAGCTGCCCCCTGCAGCAGGGCATAGTGGGGGGCTGCTGGCAAGTGGGTGGTGGCATCTCCCAGGGAGGACATGAGAGTGCAGAGCCCTCTGTGGAAGAGGTCTTGGGCAGAGGTGTCTGTGGGAGAAGCAGTGTGAGGCCCTCTCTGCCACAGGGCCCATACATGGGAGAGGGAACGTTAACCCATCTCTCTCTGCCGTACCCTGTCCTTTCCCTTCCTTCCCCCAGCAGCAGGAGTCTCTCCCTGATGCAGTGATCCCCAGAGGACAACAACGATCTGACCATGGTGGAAGCTGGCTGGAGGGTCGTCATGGAGCATCTCCAAGGTGGAGACAAGATACGAACATTGCATAGCGGAGCGGGAACCGAGTCCTTCCTGCCCCTCGTCCCATCCCAGCTCCCTACGGGGGGGCTTGTCCCAGATGATCCACAGCCCCTAATGGGAATGGTTATCCCCTAGGATCCAGGACCCCCAGAAGGATGTGTTTGTCCCATACAGTCTGGGGTCCCCTCCCCGCACAGGCCTTGTCCTGGTTCCTGACTCTGTGTGTGCTGGAGGAGGAGCTGGTTATGGGAGCTGTGGGAGGGGTTTCCAGCCTTCCCCTGGAGCGTGTGAGCCCAGGAGCCCGTTTGCATGGCTGTCCCCATCCCACCCTGCTGGTTTCAGGACATGGCGGAGCAGATCCAGTTCCTTTACGCTAACTCCCGCATGTGCTTCACCACACGGAAGAGTGGGCAGGAGAACCTGGAGCTGCCCGGCTCCAAAGCCGCCCTGGCAGAGCGGTGAGTGAAACACAGCTCCGGGCACCTGGTGGGAAGGCAGGAGACATGGAATGAGAAGGGGCCTTCCGTGGGCCGTGCGGCAGATCGGTGGGGCTGGAAGGGGCAGAAGAGGGCAGGGACTGCCTGGCTGAGGACTGGGCATCAACCAAGGGGAAATTCAGGGCATAATGACTAGGGGCAGGTGAGGAATCATGGAGCTGGCGGACACCTGAAGGAGAGGGTGAGGAGGTGTGGGGTGGCTGGGAGGGGGTAAGTTTGACAGGAGGGAGGGATATTGGAGGACAGGGCCCAGCTGTGCTGGGGGGATCCTGCTGGCTGTGTCGGGGTGCTGGCAGCCTCCTCTCTGGGGAGTGCCTGGGGGTCAGTGGGGCCTGAATCTCACACGATGTGTTGGGTCTCACAGGAGCTGATTGAGTTGCTGCCCTTGGACTCTGCGCCCAGCTCCGTCCTCTCCAACTCCGTGGTCGCCATGTGCAACCTCAAATACCAGGACCTCCCGCCCAGCTCCCCCCATCCCAGTGCAGCTCACACCCAGAGCCAGGAGTCACTGTGCTTCCCAGCTGTGGCGGTTCCCTCCTTTGGCAGCGGGGGTGTGTGGAGGGGACGGTCACTCCCTCTTTGCCGGGCTGGGAATTTCACTGACCCCAGCCAGGTCACACCCCTGCTTGGTGCAACAGTTTCCATTCTTGCCAACCAGTGCCTAGTTCCTCAGTTTCATGCCCATGTTAGCGCCAGTCCCAGCTCTGCCCTGGAAAATCTAATTCTGGCTCCTCTCGCCTACCAGCAAACTGCAGCCAGCCCGGGATCCAGAGCTGGAGTCTCACCTCCTGCAGGCCACCATGCACAGTGTGTCACCGTGGCCACGGACAAGGACCCCCACCTCCAGGTAGATCCTTGCCCTACTCCTCGGTGCCAGGAGCAGGAGTGGCCTCTGGTCCATGCTCCCTCAGTTCGCTGGAACTTCTGAAATGAGAAAGGGGGAGAGATGGGAAGAGGCTGGAGGGTAACAGAGGGCCGGGGGGGTCCCTTCCTCCATGGGAGATTCCTTTACCCTCCTTCAGGAATCCCTTCCTTCCTTCCACGTTCTGTGCTTTGGAGCCTGGAGTCTGTCCACACACCCAGCTCCCATCCATGGCAGCTTGGCTGTGCCAGGCCTGGGGCAGAGAAGTACTAAGAACCAGGACTCAGGAGCCAACTATCATCCTGCCATGAACTCTTGAGAAATTGCGCAGTGAGGGATCAGGATGGGGGAAGCCAGGCCGAGTGTGGGGTCTCCCCAGGGCTCCCCTTGTACCCATCCTGTGGCAAGTGTACCTGGGTTCCATGACGCTGACCCATGTCTCTCTCTCCCCTTTGCAGGCTCTGCACAAGACCTTGGTGGAGAACCTGGATATAACGCTGAGGAGCCTGCTGGCAGCGTCCCCCAACACTGACTAGCTCCAGCACATCTTAGAGACGAGCATGATGGGGCTGGGCCAGGGAATTCTGCTCGAACCCCGTAGGGGGCTGCAAAGGAGAGACTGGAAGATCCATATTTCCAGGGTGTCCCCCTAGCTGGGATCCCATGGGGCCAGCTTGGCCAGTATACTCAGTGCCTGCAATGCTGTCCTCCTTCTGGGAACAGAGGGAAGGAGCCTGGCTCTGCATGGCTGCTGCAGCGCCTCCTTTGGGCTGGATGTGGTGTAGCCATTCACAGCATACCAGGCTGGCTCAGGGAGCAAGAGCCTCAACCCTAGTGAGATCCAGGGGATGGTCCTGAGAGAAGAGTCACTGGCTTCTCCCTAAGAAGACCCTGAGATACAGGAAGGTCCCTGGGAATCAGTCCTTTTCTCCCAGGGACACAGACCTGGGGGGATTGTCTGCACCACCGCTCACTCTGTCCCTCTCAGGGCTTCAGAGCAGGGAGGGGGTCAGGGGTCTGATGAGTTGTTCAGGAGTCAGGGGAGCAGAGAGGGTGGGACCAGCCCCAAGATCGAATATTGTCCCAATCTACAGTGACTGGGAAGTCACACATAGTGTCCTGAGTGCAGCAAATCCCTTCTAAAGCTCTGAGATCAGTGAGTTGGCCATTTCCACCAAGCACAAAGTCTTTAGCCGCGGGAGGTCTCATTTATACGGCATGTGGGCCTGCCCTTTCACCACGACCTGCCTCCTCCTCCCACAGCACATTGGCTTCTGCATCCACTCCAGAGTCACCGAGAAGAGAGCCAGGGCCATAAAGACCAGCACCGGCCTGCTGCAATACGCCAGCCACCTCCCAGGATTTAACACAAGTGACCTTTGACCCTGAGCGTAGGCAGGGCTGGCTCTGGCAAGACTGTGGGATCTAGGGGCTCTGGGCTGGGATGCAGTCAGAGCTGGGAATCAGATGATCAAGAGGCAAGTTCTTCTGGCTAAGTGGTGCTCCCTGGGTCTGTAGGGAACTGTTCCACAGCTGCTCCAGCCTGATTGTGCCTGGCCTTGGTCCGTTCTTGTTATTCTGGAGCAGCTGGGGGGTGTGAGTTCTCATGCAGGGCCCTGCCCTAGCCCCTCTTCTCCAGGCACTATTCGGGGCAGAGGGAATTAGGGCTCTAGCTCCTTTCCCCATGTGGCCCTACACAGAGCCTGGGAAGGGCGAGACTCCTGGCCTGGGAGAGACTGGGAGCTGAAGGTGAAACACTAATGGATTCACCCTCCTCTTCCTTCCACTAGAACTCCTCCGCGTTCCCCCACACAATTAACCCTGTACTGTTGGTGATCCAGCTGCGAGCTGCTGAGACTGAAATCAAAGACTTGCAGTCAGCGTTGGAGCTGGAGAAGTTTGATTATCCCACCACCATTCGCCGAAGGAGTAGGACTGCTTGCTCTTTCAGCAGCTTCTGAATCAGGTACAGCCCCTCAGGCGGCGTGACAGTAGCTACAGCAACCTAGATAAGATCAGACACAAGTCGGTCTGGGATGAGGACAGCGGCTGCTGAAAACTCCTGGAGCCCGTCATTCAAAAAACCAGCCTCCCTGCAGGTAAGAAAGGTATCTTCATTGTACTCCCATCCACGCAGTGTATCCTTGGCTCACTAGCATGGCCATGTGTGTTGCATTCAGATAGTATTCACTTATAACAGAGTTGTTGGCTCATGTGTTCAGAATAGGCTGTAATCTTTCTGTGGGAGCCTGGGTGATCTAGCTAAATGAGGACAAAAGCATCTCTTACTGGGACTTCGTGACGATTTATTTTGAAGGGGCATCATTGATTTGAGTGATAGCAGGGAATCTTGTGCTAAACTGAACAGAATAACCAGTATCTGATTAAATACCACAAGCATCTCTGGGCCAATTCTTTTCCTTCAAGGACCTTGAAGCACTTGATGATATTAAAGAATTAGGCTTCACAAACCCTCATCAGGTAGGCGGTATTAAACTGGTTTTAAAAGGGAGGGAAACTGAGGCACAGAAGGATATGACTTCCCCATGTGCCATAGTGAGTCTGTAGTAGAGTGAGGGCTGGAACCCAGGATGCCTGACCCCCAGTCTTGTGCTTTTTATTTAATTCCCTTCTGTGTACTACCTGCCTTAGCCCAAGAGATGAACCATTTTCCCTACAAGGTTGAAATATTCAGTGCACAGACCTGCAGGCCCTACATGTAGTTGCATTGGCAGGTGCCTAGCATGTGCCATCCACTGGATAAAAAGTGTAGTGGGAGGGTCCTTCTAGGCCCCCTATGGCTCAGTAAGCAGTGATCTGGGGTGTCTGTAAGCAGCAGTGGGGAACAAGGGGGACAGTCAGGAAAAGCTGGAACTGATTCAGTGCCGCTGGTCCTTTAAGTAATGCCTTTGTTCTCTCATAGCAGTTCCGTCACTGCCACAAACTAAGCCAGCCAGGAAGAGCTCCTCAGGCGAGAACGGAGAGCTGCTGATGGTAAGCTGCACTCTCCTCCGGGACCCTGAGGGAACCTTCTGAGAAGGGGCTATGTTGCTACACAGCTCTTCCTTCTGGAGGAAATCGGCAGAAGGCTGAGTGTCTCCAGAGGGACTCATACCCAGCCATCACTGGCATTAGAAGAAGGCTGGCAGGGCCTCAGAGGAGTGTGTAAAGCAGAGTAAATAGTGAAACAGTGAGCTGGCCTCACAGTCCAGTGGCCAGTCAGTGGAGTGTAGGACCCTGGCCAGCAGGGCCTGGGAATGCTGGGAGTCCAGCCCCTGAAGAGGAGAGACAACCCAGGCCAGAATGATACACAACACAGCCCTAGAGTAGTTCCAAGACTAGACGGAACTGGGCTCAAGTCCTGGTTAATTGGTGCCATCCTAGTTCTTTGACAACGACAAAAACACGCTTTGCTTTGCTTTGCCTCTCTGCCCAGGACACAGTGGCCCAGGACTAGGATAGTGCAGCAAGTGTGGACGGAAGCTTATTCCCAAACTTCTATGGGGATAATTGAAACCTGCCTCATGGATCAATTGCTGATTTCTCCCTCCCACCCATGCAAAACCTTAGTAAATGGGACCAATCCTATTGCCTGCAGTGGTTGTGTGGCCCCTACAGGACTCCTTGGCAGGGCTTTTGGACAGTGGATTTGCATGGTTTGCAAATCTACTGGCCATGTATCTACTGCAGCCTTGGAGAGAGTTGCCAGAAAGCCATTCTGTGCAGCACATAGAGTCCTGCCCCCACTCCGTCCAGTGTAGCAGAATGGCACCTGTATCATTACATTTTGGACTTTCCTTACAGGTATTGGAGGGGGTGGCAGGATGTAGCCCGATGCCTGTCCAGACTACCCAAGAATGTGTGTTCTGCAGTGTTACTGTTGCCCAGGTTGGATCACATGTTTGATCACTTCATATTATCTAAGTCTCTGGCCCTAGCCCATGGAGTGGTGCTTGGCTGCTTTCAAGCTGGAGCTGAGGGGAGCGCTGCTCATGGGGTTTTGTGATCCCAGCAGGAAGAAGACCGCTACAAACTGATGCTGAACAGGATCGACAGTGAGAATATTGCCAGTAACTATTTCCGGTCCAAGTGAGCCAGCCAGATCCTCAGTGCTGATCCTACAAAGAGTCTTCCTAAATATCTGACACTCCTCCTTTCCTTTTGTCCATTTACCTGTATCTCCTCCAGTGGGGTGCCATTCCATCTGCCAAGCTCAGCACCTCTCATACCCCCTTAAGATGGTTGAAGGATATGAAAGACACAATCAGCCGGCTGATGCGCTGATCTCTCCAGCCCTACGCATTCCAAGTTCAGGATAGGACAGGCAAAGCTCCCCAGAACACTGACTTTCTCCAGGGAACACGGGGGAGCAATGCGATGGCTCAAGTTCTTCTGGCTCCATCTTGGGGGGAGGGTTTGTGATTGGGTGCACAAACCCCATACTGAGCAACAAGGGGCTAAGGAAATACTCTGGCCTAGCCAGCCCCGCCGCATCTGTGGCAAATGCGCCAACATGAGGAGGGGGTAAAAGGCAGGGGAGCAGCTCATTTTGTGGCAGACCAGGGAGGAGAGCAGACATGCTTCCGGCAGCTCCAGGAGAGACGAGCTGAGGGAAGTCAGAATCTCCCCCTAAACAACTGTCCAAAGGTCCCTCCCTGAGGAAAGGGGAGGCCTGCTTCAGGGACAGCCTGAGAGAGAAGCACTCCCCTCTCCCTGTCATATGAACTCTAGCCTTGATTGAGCCCCTTGATTTGCTGTTTGGACCCCCCAGCAGGGGGAAGTCCTTGGACTGAGCTGGCTTCGGGAGACTGGGCCATACCACAGGAGGAGGCAGTTGCCACCCGAGAGGAAAGGAGAATGACCTCACTCCATGCAGCCGCCAGATGGTGCCATGGGGTGAGCAGACAACCCTCACGCTGCTTTACCCCAGACAGTGACCTTGGGACAGTTGCAGGGAGGTGGTAGGAAGTGGCCTTAAGCATCCTGAGCTGTCAGAGCACTGATAGCCATACAGAGCCTGCTCCAGTTTTTTTGCTGCCCCAAGCACATGCTTGGGAGGCTGGTGCCTAGAGCCGGCCCTGTACCCATAGATGCCGACCCCATGGGTGCTCAGCATGCACCAGCCACAATGGTTCAGGCCTGGGCTGGCTGCTGATCAGCTGTTTGGCGGGCCCTGGGGCTGCCAGCTGACCGGCTAGCAGGAGGTGCTCGGGGGAGGGGTGGAGCAGGGGTGAGAAGAGGCGGAGCGAGGGCGTGGCCTCGGGCGAATGGGGCGGGGCCTTGGGGCCGAGCAGGACTGGAGCACCCACCGGGGGGGGGGGGGGAAGTCAGTGCCTGTGCTGATAGCCTACAAAGGGCCCTGGGTCAGAGCCCAGTGGAGTAAGAGGGCCCTGGATCTCCTCTGAATGTCACAGCCCTAAGCCCTGACCACTAGGTGATGCTCCCCTCCCAACCAATCCTGAGTGAAGGCCGTCACATTCTCCCAGGAGGATTGCCACTGATCCCAGGTTTTCAAGGAATAAAGCACCATGGGCTGGAGGTTCAGCAGAAGCAGTGCCCTTAGCCTGTGTATCACTCAGTGGCACCGGTGATTCCTTAATGGACACCAGTCCCCTGTGACCCATGGGGGCCTTCATGGGCAGTGTCCGCAAAGATTGCGGCGGCCTTCCTTGGCAGTTACCCTCTTAACGATGTAGCATTTGGCGGCAGCAATCCTCTTATCACAGCGGCTTTTGGAAGGGACAGTTTGATTTTCCTTTGAGTTTAGGGTCAGTGGAGACAAATGCTGCTTCCAGGGGTTTTGAAGTCTGTAATGACAACTCCAGGTTCAAGCTGGGGCTGGCACATTCCTCCGTTACCTGTTTCCCTGTCACATGTGTGCTGCCAGCACCATATATTTAGTCTTCCATTCTGGTCACTGCCATGCCCAGCAGGTGGTGGGAAGTCAAACCTCTGTACTTGGACTAAAATCTTTAGGTGATGTGAGGAAATTCCTCAAAAAAAGCCTTAAAATCACTTTCCCTATTTCCCAGTGCAAGTTTCCTAGACAGCGCTTCCTTATTTCCTTTTGGATGTCACAGCCACAACTTGAGCTCATGCCCCATACAGAATTCTCCAGCCTTATTCCTCATTGCAATAAGACAGTGAGAGGTTCTGGCAGTATCGCTACCTGTGACGGGGTTGGGACTCACCACCACAGCGCCTCCCGCCGGTTGCTCTGGGAATTAGCTCAGTCCATGGCGAGTGTCCTCTGATGGTGGTGTCCTGTTCGTCATCTGTTCCTTGCTGGTGTCTGGACCCGCGTTGCTCCCCGCTCGGCGGCGTCCTCTTCAGGATACTGCCCTCTGGCAGTGTCCCCTAGTCCATCCTCACCCCCTTCCGGGGTGTGTGTGGTTAACAACAGTCTTTCTCTGCGCCCCAGCGGTCAACCACACCCCAATGTCTAACCCCTTGTGTCAGGGGTCTGGTGCAGTCCGCTACTACCATGTTCAATGGCTGGGTGTCCGTGCAAGGGGGGGACCCAGGTCCGCCCTCTACACTGGGTCCCGACCCAGGGACCCTTTGGCAGCAGCCATCCTGCCCTCCTTCTCTCCCCTTGTGCATCTCTCTCCCTGGACCGCTTCCCCAGGGCCTGCAGCCTGGCAAGTAGTGGGCTGGAGTTCCCTTCAGCTTCCCCAAGCCTGCCCAGCGCTGCGCTGTCCCAGGTGCTAGTCTCCTCACACAGGAGACAGACTTTCACCCTTTGAAGACCTGGGAGAGACTACCTGCTCCTCTCCTAGGTAGCCTTTTTATAGGGCCTAGCCTAGCCCTGATTGGCTGGCTCTAATCTCGGCCCTGATTGGCTCTCAGTAGGCCCTTCCCTGATTGGCTGCTGGCCTGCGCAGCCGCTCTATTCTAGCCCCCTCTCGCATGGGGGTGGGGCAGCTGCTCCAACACACTACCATATCACAGCCATTTCTGCTTTCTTTTCTCTTGAGAAAGAGTCTGAAACTGACATCATTTATGAGACACAAACTCAGTTCTCCAAGGAAATATGGGTTGCTCTTTTATTCCCTGACTCCTCTAGATCAGATCAGAAACTGCAGTTCAGTGAGACAGTGGAAGTGATTGCTCCTGTCCTTGTGTACAAGATGGTAGAGTTTTGTACACTGTATGTTGACTGTTTGTATTTTAGTCATTTATCTTATGTGCAGGACATCTGGTTAATGATCACAATACATTGCCTTTTAAAATGACAAACTCAGTCTGATTGCTGTTATATTTACAGTTCATGTTCCTTTGCATTTTTGCCAGATGTTGCATACATTGACCACTATCCCTCTAGCTCAGTGGTTCCCAAACTGGGGTTCACGAAATGTTACAGGGGATTCTTGGGAAAAAATTCCCTAATGACGGACAGAGCTGTCCCTAGGAACTCCTGGCAGCATGGGGCCAGCAGCCTGGAGCCCCTGGATTTCCAAGAGCTAAGCAGATCAAAGCAAACGTCTCTATCACACTGAGGAGATTTAAACTTCAAGACTCCTTGGTAGAAATGGAGAGGGAGGTGGATATTTTTTGCTGTTTTTAAAATTAAATAGGCAGCTAGTATTGTTTTTAAAATTATTATGAAGAGCAAGTTTTGTTGTAACGTGCGTTGTTTGCCTGGACTGCTCAAGACCTCAATGCTTGTGAAGGAGGAACTCTTTGAGTTGACTTCTTAAATATCTTCATGCTGTTTCACATCTGATACTCCTTGATGAAACATAGGAGCCTTGACTTATAACAGGCTTATTCAAAGTGATACAAGCTACAAAACTGAGATCTCGGAAGAGTGTTGCTGTTTTCATAATGTAATAAAAATACTGTAATGATAAATAATAATTAATAAAGTAAAAAGCAACAGAGGGTCCTGTGGCACCTTTGAGACTAACAGAAGTATTGGGAGCATAAGCTTTCGTGGGTAAGAACCTCACTTCTTCAGATGCAAGTCACAGGACCCTCTGTTGCTTTTTACAGATTCAGACTAACACGGCTACCCCTCTGATAATTAATAAAGTGTGTCATAAACATGCAATAAAAAGCAACAGAGGGTCCTGTGGCACCTTTAAGACTAACAGAGGTATTGGAGCATAAGCTTTTGTGGGTGATGCCCAGTCTTGCGTCTGATGAAGTGGGCATTCACCCACGAAAGCTTATGCTCCAATACTTCTGTTAGTCTTAAAGGTGCCACAGGACCCTCTGTTGCTTTTTACAGATTCAGACTAACACGGCTACCCCTCTGATACTTGATGTAATAAAAACAAATTGTATATTTCCAAGATCACTGCGTTTATAATTTATACTCAAGTAAAGGAGAAAATCCCTGGAAATATTCATTTTTAGGCGGGGGTTCACAAGACTTGACATTTTAGTGAAAGGGGTTCACAGGTTGTTAAAGTTTGGGAACCACTGCTCTAGCTGTAAAGCACTGGGTGAGGAGTGTCTTGCCCATCAGCTTTTGCTTCATAATCAGAAAGCCAGCATATTCTGCTGCTGATCAGCAAAAGACACTGCCTACCCTAGCTGTCCTAGACAGTGAGAGGTGACCCCAATGGCAGGGCATAGCTCGGAGAAGAGGAAAGGGATGCATGCTGCAGCGTGGGTACAAGCAGTGGCAGTGGGAAGTAAGCCCCTGGTGGTGGGGAATAGAGCACAGTTTGCAGCCCTGCTAGGACAGTAACAGTGTTGCCTACTCTCATGATTTTATTGAAAATCTTGCAATTTTTGGTGCTTTCCATTAAGCCTCAGGTCTTGGAGTCAGGTGATTACATGGGACTCTCAGCTTTATTTTAACAAGTAAGTTTCTAGCCCTCCCAGTGACAGTGAAAAACATGCCAGTGTGATTCCTGAAGGGCACAGCTCCAGAAGACAAAGACCCCAAAGCTATTTTTTTAAAATATCATGACTTTCGAGCCAATGTTATGACGGGTGTGTGGCTCCTGATATGAATGCTTGGGGGTGGATACTGCAGTAAGCCTGGTGCCAGCTGGCCAGGAACAGCCTCTGGGGTAGGGAGGGAGGCCTGTTCTGCAGCCCAAGTTGATGGCGGAGTTGAAGACTGCAAAGGAAACCAGGCAGGTAGTAGAGACTACGAACCTTTTCAAGGATAAAACCTAGCGCTGCGCATGAGGAAGAATTTGAGGCCTGGTTGGATCATGCTGTTCAGGTGGAATGAAAAAGGGAAGAAAGAAAGAAAGAGACTAGTGGAAAGTCTGCAAAGACCTGCTCCTGAATCTATCAGGGTACTCAGGGCCAGTAATCCAGGGGCAACTGCTGCTGAATACCTCTCATCTTTGGAGGGCTTTGAAAGGACTGACAATGGAGAGAGCATGCTACATTAAAATTCCAGACTGACCATCAGGAACTTGGAGAGAAGCTACCTCAATATCTGGCACAGATGGAATGACTCCTGCAGAGGTCCCACTGTAAGATAGGAATCGCAGGGAGTGATTTGGATTGTCTCAGACTGGAGCAAGGGTTAAAGGGTGCTACCCGTACTGGATTGAAGCTGTTCCAGTTGCGATTAAAGGACAGAAAGAGGAATCCCCCATCTTTTGCCACACAGATGAGAGAGGTCAGGGAGTGGGAAACAGGATTCTGAAGATAACCCTTCCTGAGGGACTGATATGAGAGGTATACTTTAGAAGCCACTCAGTATACTCCCCTCCCGAAAGTGACCTTTTGATGAAACAGATTGCTGAGTTGCAAGAGAAAGTAATTGTCCCGACAGTGAAACAGCACTTTGTAGTGTCTCTCCAACAAATGACCTGAGGAAAGTATCTCGACTCCCAGAGCAAATGTGAGATGGACAGCTATACCAGAGAGGAAAGGGTCAAGAAAATGAAAGGGCGGGGTGGAACCACCACCACTTGGAGCCCATGCATTTCTGTTATTAGAGTGGAGAAACTGGTCATTATATATGAGGACGTCCAAATCCTGTAAACCCTGGGAGAGCTGAGGAATGATTTAAGGCCTTCTACATCAGTAAGACAGCGGGACACTTTGGAGGGACCAGGTAAGGGAGCACCATGGGTCCCGTAACCACCTTCGCTTCTCACCAACTCAAAGACATGAAGACTGAGTCTTTGCCTCCAACTATGCCAGGCTTGCCTGTAGAACTGTGTGGACCAAAGTCTGAGGTTGGGGTTACTATTGAGGGAATAGAGTGTACAGCTGTTCTAGATAGTGGCGCTCAGGCCACTGTCATCTTCAAGCCCTTTTACTGGCAACATCTGACCTATCTGACTCTGAAACCCCTAACCAGGTTGGCTATTTGGGGGTTAGATGACCAGTAGCAATACCTAGGATCTGTGCTGGTGAAACTAAAATTCCCAAAGGATGTGGTTGGGATTGAGAAAAGAGAGACACTCTGTGTCTAGAGAGAGACACAGACTAGGGACCGAATGGCTAGGTAGCAGTTCTGCAGAAAAGGACCTAGGGGTCACAGTGGACGAGAAGCTGGATATGAGTCGACAGTGTGCCCTTGTTGCCAAGAAGGCTAATGGCATTTTGGGCTGTATAAGTAGGGGCACTGTCAGCAGATCGAGGAACGTGATCGTTCCCCTTTAGTCGACATTGGTGAGGCCTCATCTGGAATATTGTGTCCAGTTTTGGGCCCCACACTACAAGAAGGATGTGGAAAAATTGGAAAGAGTCCAGCGGAGGGCAACAAAAATGATTAGGGGTCTGGAGCACATGACTTATGAGGAGAGGCTGAGGGAACTGGGTCTCCAGAAGAGAAGTCTCCAGAAGAGAAGAATGAGGGGGGATTTGATAGCAGCCTTCAACTACCTGAAGGGGGTTCCAAAGAGGATGGAGCTCGGCTGTTCTCAGTGGTGGCAGATGACAGAACAAGGAGCAGTGGTCTCAAGTTGCAGTGGGGGAGGTCCAGGTTGGATATTAGGAAACACTATTTCACTAGGAGGGTGGTGAAGCACTGGAATGCGTTACCTAGGGAGGTGGTGGAGTCTCCTTCTTTGGAGGTTTTTAAGGCCCGGGTTGACAAAGCCCTGGCTGGGATGATTTAGTTGGGAATTGGTCCTGCTTTGAGCAGGAGGTTGGACTAGATGACCTCTTGAGGTCCCTTCCAATCCTGATATTCTATGATTCTATGATTCTTGCTTTGATCTGTCCATCCACTGGATATCCAAACCAGATGCCTTGTATAGTAGGAACATATGCAGCCATGGCTCAGCTATGCAAAGAATTTTCTGGACCTAAGTAAGCACAAAGCCTGGAGATCCATGCACTGTGTTTAGAAGCATATCAAGCTAAAGTGGGAGACCCAGACCAATGTAGATTTCAAGGACCGGTGGGAATGATCAAACTAAGATATAGGCCTCCAGTTACTATTCCTACTAGGACAACCCATCTAGTGGATGGAATTGTTTATGTGGATCAGATAGCCACCAATCAGTTAATCCTGAGTGAAGCTTCAGATACAGATGTGCTACTGGGTGGATTGATGGTGAAGAGAGGCATAGCCAAAACCTCATCTTGTATAAAAGTGTCAGTAAAGCTACCAGTGGCTAACGAAACTGAGCACCCAATCACTATCCCTTGGGGAACTGCGGTAGCACACATATACTTGGCTGCAACATGCGTCTGACGAAGTGGGTATTCACCCACGAAAGCTTATGCTCCAATACATCTGTTAGTCTTAAAGGTGCCACAGGACTCTCTGTTGCTTTTGGCTGCAACAGTGGCCCATACTGCTCAAAGATTATACCCATATTTGACCCAGAGAAGTTGAACTTTGGAAACTCCCCAATTCCTTCTGCAAGGAAAGAGAGACTAAAATGGGACTAACAAAGGCCCCAAGTGTTCTCCACTTGTGGAATGTGGGTTGTGTCAAGGGAGTTGAACATCACATTCAGTTGAAAGGCCTTTCCCTGAACGATTGAGGACACTAGTACATGCAGAGGTGGCAGACGTTTGGAAGACCGCAGAAATCATCAGGAACTCTAGAAGTGCCTCCCCAATTGCTGTGGCCAGAAAAAATAATGGGATGTACACATTTGCATAGATGATCCTACTTTGAATATCTTTAGAATCCCTGACCAGTATACCACCCCAAGAGTGGATGATGTCTTAGACTGCCTGACAGGAAGCTGTTGGTTTTCCATTTTGGAGGGCATGGCCAAGACCCAAAACCTTGAAAGAATTGCAGAGTTTCTTGGGATTCTGCAATTATTATAGGCAATTTGTAGAGGGAATTTCTGACCTTTGTTGATGCTTAAATGAACTCACCATTGGGGTATTCCCCCATAGGAAAAGGCCAGGCTCTTCATCCAGATGCCAACTACTACCAAGTCAGTGAACCCTTTGGAGACTGGTGAACTCTGAATTGTGAGAATGCTTTTCAGATGTTAATAGATAAAGTAGCACGTACCCAATGCATTAGTTTTGGCAATACTAAAAGAAGATATCTACTACACATTGATGCTAGTATGGAAGGACTTGGAGGAGTCCTCTACCAAGAACATCCAGATGGATGGAGACAGTTGCCTATGCTAGTATGAGTCTAGCATCATTGGAAGAACTAGCCAGTTCACAAACTAGAGTTCTTAGCATTAAAGTGGGCTCTGACCAAGAAATTCCATGATTATCTCTATGGAGGCAAATTCACAGGCTGTACTGATAACAAGCTCCTGGCTCGGTTCCCCCTGCCTGAGGGGCACCATGGTGAACCCCCTGGCTTAGTTCCCCCTGCCTGAAGGGTGCATGGGTGACCCCAATAGCTCTGTTCCCCCTGCCTGAGGGGTGTGTGGATGACCCCCCTGGCTCCATTACCATTGCCTGAGGGGAACATGGGTGACCCCAATAGCTCCATTCCCACTGTCTGAAGGGCGCGCAGGCAACCCCCCCTCGGCTCGGTTCCCCCTGTCTGAGGGTTGTGCAGGTGACCCCCCTGCCTTGGTTCTCCCTGCCTCAGGGGCGCGCGGACAACCTCCTTGGCTCGGTTCCCCCGCCTAAGGGGCACGTGGGCAACCCCCTGGCTCCGTTCTCCCTGCCTAAGGGGTGCGCGGGCAGCCCCCTGACTCGGTTGCCCCTGCCTGAGGGGCACATGGGCAACCCCGCGGCTTGGTTGCCCCTGCCTCAAGGGCGCGTGGGTGACTGTCACTGGCTCAGTTCCCCGTGCCTGAGGGGCACACGGGCAACCCCCTGGCTCGGTTGCCCCTGCCTGAGGGGCACATGGGCGACCCTCTGGGTGACCTGCCGGCTCAGTTCTCCTGGCCTGAGGGGAGTGTGGGCGACCTCCCTGGTTCGGTTCCCCCTGCCTGGGGGGAGCACGGGTGACCCTCTGGATGACCTGCCGGCTCAGTTCCCCCAGCCTGAGGGGAGCACTGCTGAAAGTCCTGCCCCGGTCTCTGTTCCTCACGCCTGAGGTGCATGTCGGTGACCCTTGCCCAGTTCCCAGCTCTGTTGCCCCTGCCTGAGGGGGGCGAGGGCGACCTCCCTCCCCCGCTCTGGCTCTTCCCCCCTGCCTGAGGGAGTGCAAATGATCCCGCCCCTGGCTCTGCCCCTCCTGCCTGAGGGGAGCGTGCACGTCCCTCCCCCAGCCCTGTTCCCCATGCCTGAGGGGCATATGGGTGACCCCCCAACCCTGGCTCTGTTCCCCCTGCCTCAGAGGCGCACGGGTGACCCTTGCCCCCGCTCCTGGCTCTGTTCCCCTTGCATGTGGGGTGCGTGTGAGTGAACCCCTTCACCCCTGGCACTGTTCCTCCTGCCTGAGAGGCATGCAGGTGACTCTCCCCTGCCCCTTGGCTCTGTTCCCCCTGCTTTACTTAGAATTATTTAATGAACAAGCTGCTTCTTTGTAAATCCAAAGAGGTGAGCGAGAGAGGCCCTAGAATTCTAAGGATTCCTGTGACAAATCCTTTCATAACCACGGGCTAGAGAATCTCAGGGACTAATTTCTCTCTCTTTGAGCTAGTTACTGAATGGGAGAGCTTTTTGAGCCATGAGCAGACTTGATTTGGCCTTCTATGTCAGAGAGTCTTCTAGCTCCACAGAGGAGCACAGTCGAAGTGTAGCCTTTTCTCTTTCTCTGTTGTGTTTCAGAGAACAGTACTGCCATCCCAAACCTTCCTCACTTATGAGTCTCACCCCACAAAAATCATGAAATTAACTTAAAAATTAGTCTAGGGCTGCATCCCAGCCCCCCAACCCCATCCTGCCCCCAGCCCATGACTCTCCAGGCTTCAGCCCACATGTTGCCAGACCACAGACAGACCAGGCCCGCGTTACTCTGAGCCCCAAGTATTCCTTGGCCCCGAACACAGGGGTGCAAGGGCCGTGCTGCAGGGCTCCAGCAGGCCACTCCCAGCCATGCATAGCACGAGCACAGGCCCCGACTGGCCCCTTCTGTTCTGGGTGCTGCTGCTCTCCCCAGTCTGGGCATGCACATATCGCAGCCTGCAGCCGTGGCAAGGGGCAATGGTCGTAGCTACAGATGCGTCGAGCTAGCAGACCTTCCCATGCGAGGTGCTTTCCGGGCATGCACAGTTCACGTGGAGGCACCCAATGCCTCCTCAGCTCTTTAATGTCCCGAACTGCGGTAGGTCTGTGCGGGGGCTCTGCCACAGGGGGGAGCAGCTTGCTCCTCCCCCAGGGCCAGTGGGACCTCCACCCCCCCCATCTTAGGCACAGACAGACACCTCCTGTGCAGCACTGGAGGGGTGGGTCTGGGAGCCAGGACTCCTGGTCTTATCAGAATACAGACCCTTTGGCCCCTACAGTCCCAAACCTTGTTCCCCCTTAAGTCACTGTAGTAGCGAGAGAGCCTGGAGCACTGGGCCTGGTGCAAGATCGGAGGCCTGAACGAGAGGCTGTGAACCAAAGTCAGGCCATGTATTAAAGCAGCTGCTCACAAGTTCACTGTCCAGTACACGAACTTGGTGAAGTTGTTGCTAGTGTACTAGGTACTAGATATTTACAGAAATATATTCCAGCAAGGACAGATACATCCCAGTCTAGTACAAGATAAGCTGGTTTGACAAAATAATGAAGAGGGATTGTCACTGACTCACAGGACCTGTGCTCCCTTGGCTCTGTACAGACCCTGGGAGTAACCCCCTTCCATGTGACAGCTCTCCTCGAGGGTTGCACTCAGTCTCTGGGGTTAGGCCCTTTGGCCCTATTGCCTCCTGGGACTGCACCTCAGCCTTCAGCATGCCTCTCTCTCCGTGAGCCCCTCCAGGAGTCCACTCACTCTGGACCTCTGGAGTCTCCACACCCAGAGGGAGCAATGCAACCCCGATCTCTAGACTGCAGTGACTCTCAGCTAGCGTAAAAACAGAAGGGTTTATTGTATATCCACAATGTATGTTACCATTCCTGATGTCTGATTTGTGTCCATTTATTCTTTTACGTTGAGACTGTTCGGTTTGGCCAATGTACGTGGCAGAGAGGCATTGCTGGCACATGATGGCATATATCACATTAGTAGATGTGCAGGTGAATGAGCCCCTGATGGTGTAGCTGATGTGGTTGGGTCCTCTGATGGTGTCACTAGAGTAGGGTGAAGCTCTGTTTAAATCTCTTCCAGTTTTCCATATTTCCAGAGAGTTGCAGCTCTGGTGGAGTTACGAACTGCTCCATTTTTCCTCTCAGGTTATTTTTTTAAATAACTGTTACTCTTGGTACCATCTTGTGTTCAGTGATCATTCAGTGCCCAAGGTGCTTGGAAGAGATCCTCTTTATTCAGTGACACAGTTCCATCTGCTTCTGCTTCACATAACATGGGCTTCTGCAGAACATCTACAGAATTCCTGTCTGGGAAGTGAAACCACTTAAAGGTACATTCCCAGTACCACACACAGTGCTGGAGGCAGTGAGATGGACTGTACCTATGCTAGAGATCTTCAATATTCAGAGCTGGTGCTGATTCCACACAGTATCTAAGGGTTTTCTCCTCATGAAAATAACTTTCCTGATCTCTACGCAGATGGTCATCCTGGCAAACAGCTGTCAGGTGTCTGGTACCTGATGTCCTGCAAAGTCTGTGAGGAGCGACTGGGCATATCTCACCCAGGACGTATACACTCTTCACCCTTCTCAGTCTCGACTTCTCCCAGGGACTCCTTCCATCCCCTGGGAATTTCCACCTTTGTTCTCATCCAGCCTGCCTCCCAGGAAGCCACCTTCACAATGACTGACTCCCCAGTACACCTCAGTGGGTGTTGCTTCCCTTCTGATCAGGAACACCCTCTCTGTCCCAGTATAGCAGCTTCTTCAGCCTCCTCTCCTCTGATAGGCGTCCATCTCCAGTGTATCTGCATTCCTTTCAACCTTCCCCTAGCGTGGACACCCTCCCAGTCTAATGTATGCAAAACAGACATAGACTCCTCCCAACCCGACCAATCTGTGCATAGTATGCAAATGAGGCTGAAGATGGTGATCTCATAATGCTAAACATTTTATAAATCAGTTTACATGTTCATAACTTTTTTTAAAGATTAATGGACAAGTGACTGATGCAGGAAGACGGGGAGCAGCTCCCTATGGCCCTGAGTAGTGTCCAAGCTGGGTATGAACTAGCATGATTCATAGATTTGTAGATTTTACAGCCAGAAGGGACTGTTAGATCATCTAGTCTGACCTCCTGTATAGTACAGGCTGCAGAAGTTCACCCAGTTACCCCTGTATTGAGCCCAATAACTTGTGCTTGAGTAAAGCATATCTTCACTAGGAGGGTGGTGAAGCACTGGAATGGGTTACCTAGGGAGGTGGTGGAATCTCCTTCCTTAGAGGTTTTTAAGGCCTGGCTTGACAAAGCCCTGGCTGGGATGATTTAGTTGGGGATTGGTCCTGCTTTGAGCAGGGGTTGGACTAGATGACCTCCTGAGGTCCCTTCCAACCCTGATATTCTATGATTCCTAGGGAGTCTGTTCTTACAGTTAGGAACAGTAGGACAACAGTAGGATTTGTGCTTGAGCAAAGCAGATCTTCCTAGGCAAGAACAGATGCCTAGGGAGGTTGTGGAAGCCCCTTTTTACTAGAGGCTGGATAGCCACCTGTTTTGGATGTTTTAGACACAACAAATCCTGCATCTGGGCAGGGGGCTAGACTAGATGACCCTTGTGGTCCCTTCTAACCCTATGGTTCTATGATTCTAGAAAAGACACCGAATCTTGATTTGAAGACATCAAGAGAGGGAAAATCCCCGAGTTCCCTTGGTAGCTTGTTCCAACCTCACTCTTAGAATTTTGTGACATGAGTATATAGTGTGGCATGGAATATGGGGAGCAGGATGGTGTATGTGGTGCAGGCACATGTTGTTGGCTTGTGTAGGATGGGCTGCCAAGAAGATAGACAAGTCAGGTAGGTGTGTCTGAGGGAAGTGGAAGGTTTTGTGTTTGTGTGATGGGGTTATTGCTCTCAGCTGCAATTTTCCACCCAAGATGGTCCCAATTTCAACAGGGTGATGTCCTGTAGGCCTTGGTTAACTTTTTTTTTGTGATCCAAAGTGAGGGACATAATAATTCATGCAGGAAACAAAATGTTCTGGGCTTCCTTCCCTTAATGTAAACAATTCTGTCTCTAATCCTAGCCTCACGATTCTTTATTTCAGATTCAAAGAATTTACCACAATACAAGTGAGAGGACACACCGTTTGTGTGGAACATGGGGAAATCGCAAACTTTGTCAGTGAAATGGGTGACATTCCTCAAAATCATGGGCTGTTATGAGGTATGAATATAAGGGGATGCATCTAATCAAATGGCTTTGAAGAGGGGATCTGTTTGAAGTGGTGGCAGTGGTGGAGTGGGGAAACCTGGAATCATGGTAGAAACAAGCTTATTTGTTCAGTGCCCTACCAGACTCTTTCCCATGCTCCTCAAGGAGGGTGTTCTCTTCAGGAGTGATGTTAAAGCCACAAAACCAGGAAATTAAGGGCAGATAAAGAAGTTCACACGACTCTGGAGTGAGCACATCTCTCCCTCTCCAACCAGCCTAAGAGAAACATGAACAGACTGCGTAGGGAGCTGCATCCAACCTGTCTCAGCTAGAGTGAGGGTCCGTGCAGTGCATGGGGAGGTTGGTGACTCAGAGAATAAATATATGCACGGGGGAGAAGGAAAGGGAGCAGGATTTCTGCAATGCCCCAGGAAGTTCAGAGTCCAGCTTCTCCTCCATTCCTAACCTGCCTTTACTGAGCCTAGATACCGCAGTGATCTCTGAGTGGGGAATGAGGAGGGAGGGGAATTGGCTATTGCTGCTCTATAACCAAACTACAACATGTGTGGGGACCAGAAAATGAAATTTCTGCCATCTCTCTGACATGATTTTATATACCAGAGCTTTAGTATTTAGTCGTGTGTGTGTGCACACTCTCTGTTGAGCATCTAGTTCTCTTTTCAGTCAGGATTTCCTTCTCTACAGCATTCTTCATTCTGCCTGTCATGAGTTCCAGTCAAAAAGGGGAGAAACAGAAGCTGCCAAAGCCACTGGAGCTAAGCAAAGGTAGGTTAGCTGATCCTCATGTGTATGTGTAATCTTCTGGGCCAGCCTGTGGGAGCCTCCAGAGAAGGTGAATGCCTAGGGCTGTCTCTGCCATCCAGAAAATGGCAGAGATGGAAACAACTTGGGAATTTGTTTTATTTATATAGTTTTTGAAGTAAACTTAGTACTGGTTAAAGGCGAAAGGGGAGTTAACTCTCCATAACCCTTTTGGTCCTCACCTTCATTGCAGAGACATAAGCCACCAAACAGTCATCAGATGATCACATCCTTTGCTCTCCTTCTGCAGCCATCCCATCATCCATACAGATTTCCAGAGATTTGATAGATAGATAGATAGATACTCTCCTTAGAATGCGCTCTCACTTCTTTCCTTCAAGAAGTTTTCTTGTGGTGTATAACGGCAGCCTTGGCATTGTCTTCCCAACTCCTACAGGTCTAAAGCAGCTGTACCAGGACCAGTTGCTCTGTGATGCCACATTAGTGTGTGACGGAAGGAGATTCTCCTGCCATAGGTGGGTTTCTGTTTATCGATCTGCTGTCCTCAGCCTATGCTGGAGAGCAGAGCTCTATATTCTGTGTTATCAAGGGAGCAACAAAGGCTGCTGAGATGGGAGGATAAAGCAAACTGACATAGGAAAATCCTACATTGGAATGAAAAACCAAATGAAAATTGTATCACCCTCTCTTGGCCTTAAGATCCTACATCACTTCATACATCTCTTTCAATGACTGGCTTTTCTCCCTAACAAGTAAACTTTCACCCAGTTTTACAACCATCTTTTCCCAAGATATAAGCAGGAGATCTGATATTGCATAATTTTGCATGGAAAATACTTTGCAAAGGAAGATATTAGTTAGAGATGACTTTAAGAGATGGGGTTAGCACATCAGCACTGATCACAGCAATGATACAAGCTTCTCCAGCTTCCCCATCACAGCTGCTGGGATCCTCCCATTGCCAACACGGAGATGCTTGGAGGAAGTGTGACTGGCCTCTTATGAATGAGCCTTGCTCATACCATGGTGATAGGCACCTGGACAATATGGGCAGCTTGGATAGACAGAGCTAAGGCTGCGCCTCACAGGGAGGAGATCTGCACCCTGGGGAAGAACATAAGTAACTTCAGGGTCTTCAACCAGGAGAATCTCCTATGCAGGGATATACCCCTTTGCTAGATACACTAGATTTATGGCCCCTTTACGCTTCCAGAGCAGGGTAAAGCGTCATAGCATAGTAGAAAATTGGGCCCCTCATCTTCCTGCTTCTTCTGATCACTGGCCTCCACTCTCCTATTACAAGTCTTGTCGCTGGTGTGAGACCCTTCTTCTCTGCAGTCTAGAACAGCTTCCTTCTATCTCTCTACAGAATTTAATAGGACTGTAGCCAACAGGATTAAAGCTATGGTGCGCGTCCTAATCTGTCGTAAATTGGCACCACTGAGAGTTGGAGTTACGATCATTTATTCTGACTGAGGATCTGTCACTGAATAGGATTCTATACAAATTACTCTAAAAATCGCTAGGATTTAATAGAAAATTAGGCCTTGCCTGTTCATTTTTGGAACCATCCTACACAATGTTGCAGGCATACAATTATCTGTTAAATTCTTTAGAATAGTTCAGAACTGCTATAGGAAACTGACCATCCTCTGTAAAATTCCACAGGAGGTGTCCATAAGAATTGCTTCATCAACTTTCCATCCCCTTTCCAAATTCTGCTGAAAGCCCCCCCTTGGTCAATTGATTTCTCTCTCTCCCACTGTTATTTCTATTTCTAGCCAGCAAGGGATTTAGCTATGAAAGGCACTATGGAACATTAACGCGTATTACCAGATACTAAGTGCCCATGTCCATATGGTAAATGATATTTCCACATTTGCAGCCTGTGAAACTTAATCTGCTGTAGTTTTCTGCTCTGAAAAGTTGCAGTTACCTTCCAAACCTTGAGCACCAGGTTTCTGCCCCAGGCAATGTCCAGCGTGCACACTACTACAAGTAAAAAGCAACAGAGGGTCCTGTGGCAACTGAAGAAGCGAGGTTCTTACCCATGAAAGCTTATGCTCCCAATACTTCTGTTAGTCATAAAGGTGCCACAGGACCCTCTGTTGCGTTTTACAGATTCAGACTAACACGGCTACCCCTCTGATACTACTACAAGTGACATCACAGCCACTGATTCAGCTGCCTTAAAGCAAGGAGTCCGTCTATAGGGCTGTTGTTTCCAATGCACAGTCATTCTTCAAAATCCTCAGCATACTGATTTCATATCCAAGAGAATAGAAAATTACAATAAAGAAATAAATAAAATAAAAAGCTCTTCACCCGATGCCCTATATTGTGCTGCAGTGATGAACGGTAGTGTGATCTCCCTTGCAGAGAAAGAGGAGATAAGATTACCAGTGGGCTGATGAGTCCCTTTCTGTACCTACTTGTCCTTAGCAGTCAAACATATGGGATCTTTTCTTTGTGGCCTAACTGGCATTACTGCTTGGGGTTTAGAGAGCATGGATCCTTTAAAACCTTACCCTGAGGTCCTGAGAGGAAGTGCTGATTGTTCCCCAAAGAGGAAGTGCTACTGTGTGTGTCTGTAGCTCCAGACGAGGAGGCCCACACATAATGATGCAGCGAGAGCCATCCCTAGTGTGGGAGGGACAGAGCATCCAGCCAGGGATGTCCCAGGAAGGGACCATGCCAGGAGGGAAACATCTGAGAAGGACAAACCAGACCTGACTCAGTATCACTGTTTCCCAAGCCGTGTGGGGCTGTGAATACTTGGGCTTATGACCTTGCACTGGGAATAAGGAGGGAGTGAGGAGGCTGTCACAGTCAGTGGGTTTGCAGACAGCGGCAGAAGATGGCATCAGAGGGGTTTGTTGGGGAAAGTTTACTGGCACTGAAGATGACCGGGAGCACCAAGATTCACTGCTGAACTGTAACTCTGCCCAGCACTCCTGAACTGTAGATCTAGCCACAGTGCTCGGCATCCATCCTTTTGTATAAATAGTGGTGTCCCCCAGGTGCCTGTACTGGGCCCAGTCCTATTCAACATATTATTAATGAGCTGGAAAAAAGGGTAAACAGGGAGGTGGCAAAATTTGCAGATGTTACAATACTACTCAAGATAGTTAAGTCCCAGGCAGACTGCGAAGAGCTACAAAAGGATCTCACAAAACTGGGTGAGTGGGCAACAAAATGGCAGATGAAATTCAGTGTTGATAAATGCAAAGTAATGCACATTGGAAAACATCATCCCAACTATACATATAAAATGGTGGGGTCTAAATTAGCTGTTACCACTCCAGAAAGAGATCTTGGAGTCATTGTGGATAGTTCTCTGAAAACATCCACTCAATGTGCAGTGGCAGTCAAAAAAGCCAACTGAATGTTGGGCATCATTAAGAAAGGGATAGATAAGAAACAGAAAATATCATATTGCCTCTATATAAATCCATTGCACGGCCACATCTTGAATACTGAGTGCAGATGTTGTCGCCCATCTCAAAAAAGATATATTGGAATTGGAAACGGTTCAGAAAAGGTTAACAAAAATGATTAGGCTATGGAATGGCTACCATATAAGGAGAGATTAATAAGACTGGGACTTTTCAGCTTGGAAAAGAGACGACTAAGGGGGTGTGACAAAGTTTCTCCTCTGCCTTGGTGGGTCCTGTGCTTTTTGATGGATTTGCTCACCTGAGAGGTTCACGGCAGCCCTCAGTTTGGCTGCTTCTGATAGCGGCTCAAACCTGCCTTTCACTCAGCTAACCTCATCACTGGCCAGCATGGGGGAAACAGAGAACAATCTCCACAGTCTCTGTTGTCCCACCTAGTGGGTCGGGGGACAGGCCAGATCCCTTTCCAAATTAAACCTTCCCTTCTGGTGTTGTTCACAGACCCGGTTAACTCCTCCTGTGTCCATGCAAGAGTTGGGAGGATGGGGGGAACCTGGGCCCGCCCTCTACACCGGGTTCCAGCCCAGGGCCCCGTGGATAGCAGCTGTCTACAATGTCCCCTGTATCAGCTGTGTGACAGCTACAGCTACAACTCCCTGGGCTACTTCCGCATGGCCTCCCCCCAGCACCTTCTTTATCCTCACCGCAGGATCTTCCTCCTGATGCCTGATCATACATCTATTCTTCAGTCCTCCAGCAGCACACCTTCTCGCTCCCTGCATGCCCTCCACTAACTGATGGGAGGTCCTTTTTAAACCAGGTGTCCTGATTAGCCTGCCTGCCATAATTGATTCTAGTATGTTCTTAATTGGCTCCAGGTGTCTTAATTAGCTTGCCTGTCTTAATTGGTTTTAGCAGGCTCCAGCGCAGCCCCTGCTCTGGTCACTCAGGGAACAGAAAACTATTCATCCAGTAGCCAGTATATTTGCCTTCTACCAGACTCCTGTACCCCACTGGTCTGGGTCTGTCACAGGGAGATATGATAGAGGTCCACTGGTGTGGAGAAAGTAAACAAGGAAGTGTTATTTACTCCTTCTCATAACACAAGAAGTAGGGGTCACCAAATGAAATTAATAGGCAGCAGGTTTAAAACAAACAAAAGGAAGTATTTTTTCACACAACGCACAGTCAACCTGTGGAACTCCTTGCCAGAGGATGGTGTGAAGGCCAAGACTATAACAGGGTTCAAAAAAGAACTAGATAAATTCATGTAGGATAGATCCATCAATGGCTATTAGCCAGGATGGGCAGAAGCTGGTAATGGGTGATGGGATGGATCACTTGATAATTATCTGTTCTGTTCATTCCCTCTGGGGCACCTGGCATTGGCCACTGTCAGAAGACAGGATACTGGGCTAGATGGACCTTTGGTCTGACCCAGTATGGCCATTCTTATGTTCCTATGTTCTTATATCGTGGTACCACTGGGCCCATGAGTCTTTGTGTTGGATGTAACCCTGTTTTACCACTCACCCTATCTTCTCTCCTGTTGTTTTCTCCATTCATCCCTATATAAGTAAATATTTCCCTTTCCTGTATTCATTGTACTATTCCAGTGCGTGCATGTGTTTACCCTGGGGGGTTTGGAACAGGTGCCCCTTTTCTTGGCCAGAGCTGCCTGAGGAGTCGGCTCCATCTGGGCCATGAGGGAGCTGTAGTTACACAGGTGTATCCATAGGGGAGACATACGTATGATTCCGGGACTGGAGCTCTAATTCCATGGTCAGTAAGGTGTGGGAGCAGCATAGATGCAGCTCCCTGCATCCCCAAGGAGCGAGTTCTGCAGCCCCTCCAGCCAACTGAGGGACAACAACATGGACCCTTCACAAAGGCGTCCTACCTTCCGCCACCACAGGGATGGTTACGGGAATGCAGGAGCTCATGGCTGGCAAAGCACGGGAAATACTGGAGGGGAAAAGCATTGTATGGATTCAGAGAAAACCTGAAGGAAGGAATCAAACAAAAATTTCCCCATCTCAGTGCTTGGTCTGGCAGTAGAGCAGTAGGCAGATGGATGGGTGGAGCCTATCACACACATTTAGATCTTTCACTGGAGAATGAAATCCTGAGGGGAAGATATTCATAGTGGGATCAGGATGATTTCATGATTTTAGGATTCACCAAATACTAAATAGTTTGGTTTAGAGTTAAGCAAATACTGAACATGCATGTAAATCCCCAGCCAAGCTGGCTTCCCCTCCCAGATCCTTTCTGAGCTCTGGCTGCTTCATGCCTCGGCTTCAACCCATGTAAAAAGAAATGTCCCCTGCCCAAAGAACTTACATTATAAGGTACGTAGTGGTTCTCAACCTTTTCTCCGCTGCGACACACCTTGTGCTCCAGGCGCTCTTCCCCCGCCCCCAGCCGGCGGCTGCAGGAGGGATGGAGAGGGGCAGAGGAGCCAACCTGTTGCTAACATAGGAGGGGCGGGGAGAAGAGAGGGAGATTGAGCTCTGATTGATTGCTCCACCTCTGGAGGAGGTGAGGCAGACAGCCAATCAGAAGACAGCGTTTCCCTTGTTCTCACATGTAGTTTTTCAAAAATTTCCGCGGCATGCCTGTTCAGGCCTGGGGGCACACCAGTGTGCCATGGCACACTGGTGGAGAAACACTGGTCTAAGGCCGCACTTCAGCAATGCACTGGAGCATTTACTTGGCTTTAGGCACCAGGGCCACCCAGAGGATTCAGGGGGCCTGGAGCAAAGCAATTTCGGGGGCCCCTTCCATAAAAAAAAAGTTGCAATACTATAGAATACTATATTCTCGTGGGGGCCCCTGTGGGACCCAGGGCCTGGGGCAAACTGCCCCATTTGCCGCCCCCCCGGGGCGGCCCTGTTATGCACATGTTTAAATCCCCTGTTACGCACAATAGCCATGAGAGGCTGTCGTTAGCGCAGTGGAACGTGGCTGATGCTGCAGCGTTGTTCCTGCGGCCAGCAGTGCTGTTCTTGGAGCTCTGATCTCAGCTGCACCAGCAGACAGAGCAGCACGTCAAGTCCACAGATCTAAACGTCCTCAACCAGTCTCCTGTCATCCCATCCTTATCTTACGAGGTTTAGGTGTGTTCCTGTACGATCTCTTGGGAATTTGTTTACCTGGTTACTTGAGAACTCTGGGTGTTCTTGAACCATTCTCTCCAATCAGGAAAGTGCTTGCTTGGTTAGCCAATACCAAGTGTGTTGTTATTTTGCCAAGGCGAGGTCTACTCTGGTTCACAGCCTTTGGTTCTCACTGTTATTTATGCCTAGGGCTCCAGGAAGGCCTACAGTGGGCACTATGGTCCCATTCACTTTGAGCCGTTCCTGCAGGCAATACATTCATGGTGATACATACGAACTAGCCAGCACATGATAGTGAAAGGGAACAAATACTTAGAGAGGGTTTTGATGTAGAGGAATGAGTTGGGGGTGGGATCAGGATAACAGGAACAGTAACAGGAGCAGGAGGTGGTCTCAGCCACCAGCAATGGAGTTGTTGTAGGTGATTGCAGGCAGATGAGGAAGGAGATTGCAGATAGGATCACATCACAGCTTCACCTAGAATGGCTGAGGTCACCTGGAAACAACCATTGTAAGTATTTATGCTATTTTCTTTGTCAAAGTTCTGGCAAAATGAGAGGGTTTGAGCCAATACCAAAAATAGAGATCCAGATCTGTCCCTTCCCAGTTATCGCTTACTTAGAGTCTTTCACTTGAAGGGACCCCAAAGAACTTTTCAAACTGCACAGTGGAATGCGGTTGCTGTTTGTAGCAGTGCTACCAGAGTCTTTGAGAGTGGGGAGAGAGCAACAGCTTCTCTAATGGAAAATACCCTTGCAGTGTTTAAGCAGGCGGAATTTAAATACACTCATGGGTGGCAGGTGGAGCTCCCCTCAGGGAGGCTAGACCTCAGCTCCGCCCATGCCCTCCCCATGGCAGGAGCTCTGAGACCCCCTGCACCACATTTCAGGAAAGATGTGGACAAATTAGAGAAAGTCCAGAGAAGAGCAATAAAAATGATTCAAGGTCTAGACCTATGAGGGAAGATTGAAAAAAATGGGTTTGTTTAGTCTGGAGAAGAGAAGACTGAGGGGGGGACATGATAACAATTTTCAAGTACATAAAAGGTTGTTACAAGGAGGAGGGAGAAAAATTGTTCTTCTTAACTTCTGAGGATAGGACAAGAAGCAATGGGCTTAAATTGCAGCAAGGGAGGTTTAGGTTGGACATTAGGAAAAACTTGTTAACTGTCGGGGTGGTTAAGAACTGGAATAAATGGCCTAGGGAGGTTGTGGAATCTCCATCATTGGAGATTTTTAAGAGCAGGTTAGACAAACACCTCTCAGGGATGGTCTAGATAATACTTAGTCCTGCCTTGAGTGCAGGGGATTGGACTAGATGACCTCTCGAGGTCCCTTCCAGTTCTATGATCTGGAAAAGGGATGACCAGTGAGGTGGCAAATTTTGCAGATGATACAAAATTACTCAAGATAAGTCCAAAGCTCATTGTAAAGAATTACAAAGGGACATCACTAAACTGGGTGACTGGGTGACAAAATGGCAGATGAAATTCAATGTTGATAAATACACAGTAATGCACATTAGAAAACATCATCCCAACTATACATACAAAATGATGTGGTCTGAATTAGCTGTTACCTGTCAAGAAAGAGATCTTGGAGTCATTGTGGACAGTTCTCTGAATACACCTACTCAATGTGCAGTGGCAATAAAAAAAGCTAACCAGAATGTTAGGAATCATTAGGAAAGGGATAGGTAATAAAACAGAAAGTACCATAATGTCACTACATAAATCCTTGGTGTGCCCAAACCTTGAATATGGGTGCATTTCTGGTCACCCAATCTGAAAAAAAGATATATTAGCATTAGAAAAGACACAGAGAAGGGGGATGGAACAGCTTCCATAAGATGTGAGATTTAAAAGACTTGGACTGTTTAGTTTAGAAAAGAGAAGACTTGATAGAAGTCTAAAAAAAATCATGAATGGTGTGGAGAATGTGAATAAGAAAGTTTTAATTATCCCTTTAAATAACAGAAGAACTTGGGGTCACCCGATAAAATTAATAGCGTGTTTAAGACAAACAAAAGGAAATACTTCTTCACAAAACACACGGTCTATCAGAAATTTGTTGCCATGGGATGTTATGAAGGCCAAAAGTATAATTCAGTTCAAAATTGATATCGAACTTCATGAAATTGAACTTCATGGAGGATAGATCCATCAATGGACATTAATTCGCCAAGACTGTCAGGGACACAACTCCATGCTCCAGGCGTCCCTATACCCCCAACCACCAGAAGCATCTGGTACTGGCCACTCTCAGAAACAGTATACTGGGCTAAGTGAGCCATTGATCTGGCTCAGTATGGACATTCTTATGTTCTAATGGAAAATCAGACCCCAAAGAATCACCAGCACAATTTCCTGCAGCTCCTAGGTTGTTCCTTTCGGACATTTCCAGTACATTCGGTTTTGCAGGATGTTCTGCATTTCATGTGAATTGACCTCCCTTGTTGTACAGTGCGGCCAAGAACGCTAATATTTCACAAGTAGGAAAGAGACTGGCTCTTTGATCAGGGAGTGTGGATGGAATGTTGTTTTGGGCTGGAAAGCATAGGGTCTAATCTTACTTTTTCCACTCACTGTTGTTTATATTTTTATGGACTTACTTTTGATCATGGCCTCATACCCATCAATCCTAGTAAAGAGGCAAGGTCATTCTCTCCATGGCTCTGGCAGAATTAAGAATAGGTCCCAGGTCTCTACTATAACAGACCTTCTGACTATGAAGATGCCAATTCTATGTACCAGTCTGTAACCACTTCTTTAATCACTAGACAACACTTTCCTCCTCAAGTCAGGAAAATAATTTAGGGACTTTGATACCCAGTATTCTACTGGTGTCTGGGAAATAGTTTTGTAGCTCCTTGTCAAAGTGTACCTTCTGACCTACCCTCAGCAGCTGGGCTACATCTTAGCTAATAGTTCACATTTTAGCGTAAGTGGTTGAGCTCTGTGCTTGGGATTTAAAGATCCTGGGTTCAAATCTTGCTTGCTGATGTTCCCAACTTTATGGTTACACATAATAGATGTTTTTCCAGTTTTTGTTTTAAAAAGGGGTTATTTAATGTACATGGGGAGAAACAGCCGTAAACACAGGTTTTATTGTTTGGAACTATTGTTTCCTCTCTTCCTGCAGAGTACTGCTAGCAGCTGTCAGTCCTTACTTTAAGGATGTTTTCACGAGCTCCTGCAAAGAATCCCAGGGTGGAGAAGTTATACTACAGGATATGGTTCCTTCCATCCTCCAAAGCATATTAAAATATATCTACACAGAAGAGCTATCACTTAGTCTAGAGACAGCCCCAGATCTGTTTGCAGCAGCCAGCAAGCTACAGATCCTCCCCCTAGTGGAGATCTGCTGCAGGTAACATGAAAAGACCTGTGGACTTACGAGTGTGCTTTAGGATGAAATAAATGTGTGTATGTGTGTGTTAATTGTATATTAAGAAGCAGGTAAAAACAAGCATCAATACAATTAACTTAAAACGCAGCTCATCACACTCAGGGTGGTTTAGACTATTTGTAATATGATCCAAGAAACTTTCACAGGGTAAAATGCCTGTTCAAATTCAGCCCTGGGCAATTGTGGTGAAATGTCATAACCATGTAAATAGCTATTCTGAATAAATTGTGGCCCCCTCAAGTGGCTAGTCTACATAGAGGGTAACACCTATTACTAACATTGTAATATTAGTCAGCTAATATTGTCATGCTCAGGGTCTAAGTGGTCGCCGTATTTGGGGTTGGGAAGGAATTTCCCCCCAGGTCAGATTGGGAGAGACCCTGGGGTTTTTTCGCCTTCCTCTTCAGCATGGGGTACAGGTCACTTGCAGGTTTACTCTAGTGTGAATGGTGAATTCTCTCTAACTTGAAGTCTTTATACCATGTTTTGAGCAACTCAGCCAGAGGTTAGGGGTCTATTACAGGAGTGGGTGGGTGGGGTTCTGTGGCCTGCAATGTACAGGAGGTCAGACTAGAGGACCATGATGGTCCTTCTGACTTTAAAGTCTATGAGCTAGTGGAGGTCCTCCTCTTTAAACTCAAGTAGTAGAGGTCTGTTCTTTGGCGCTGAGGGGTTCAAACCCTGCTGATGACCTGTCCCGGGGTCATAACAATCACTCCCAGTGATGTTTATTTCCTTTGTTCCTCCCAGGTTTCTTTTGAAGACCATTTCCACGCAGAACTGCATTGGGCTGTACAGACTGGCTCAGGCTTACAACCACCAAGCTCTCCTTTATGCTACCATGCAGCTCGTCACCCTAAACTTCGGAAGGTTCTGTGAGGAGGACGACTTCTTGAGTCTGGACGTCAGCAGTTTAATCACCATCCTGTCTTCAGATGGCCTTGCAGTTGCTTCTGAGTTAGAAGTGTACCAGGCTGTGCGTCGCTGGATACAGTTTCAACCCACCACAGGCCACTCCCTCCTCAATGAACTGATGAGGCATGTCCGGCTGCCCCTCCTGACAGATAGAGAGCTTGTGGAGGTGCAGCTGGATTCAGAACGGTATGGGGATGTTCAACTTCACTGGAAGCAGCTGGACAGTGAAGAGAGGTTGCTCGAGAGCAGGGGACTCAGACAGGGCATGTCTGATGAACTGATCGTGTGTGTAGATTCACAGATGTGGGAGGACCAAGAGTTGGAGAATGAAGATTTTCTGATGGGCTCTTACGATCCTCATGCAGAAAAGTGGGAAAAGCTCCCAGGCTTGAAATCTTTGACACATCCAGCCTGTGTGGGACTTGGAGACAAGCTCTATGTATCTGGAGGCATCTGCAGGAATTCTTATTCAGATGCTTTGTACGAGTTCAACTCTTTTAAAGGCCAGTGGACACAGCTCCCTTCAATGTCCGTGCCCCGTGCTACACATGGATTCCTAATCTGTAACCAGAGGCTATATGCTACGGGAGGCTGGCGTGGGTTTCATGAGTTCCTCAATACTGCAGAATGCTTTGACATAGCAGAGCAGATATGGACTCCCATCTCTAGGATGCCTTGTGCTCTGAGCCGTTCTGCCTCCACAGTGCTCAAGAAGAAACTATACTTACTAGGGGGAGCAACAGGCCTGACTGGCTATTGGCAATTTCATAGAGGGCTGCTGATCTATGAAGTTAGCGCGGACACGTGGGCTCAGGTGTCTCTGGACAATGGGTTCTTTTCAGCGGGTGCGGTTGCCCTGAATAATGGGATATACGTTATAGGTGGGTATGCTGAAAAGAGAACCAGAGAGTGGGCCGAGGTTGGTCTCATACCAGAAAACCGTCACTGCACTAGAAAGTGTTTCTTTATCTCTGGTGATGGCAGCATGAATGAGGAGGTGATCATTCCAAAACTGCCAAAGGGGATTGCTAATGCTGCAGTGGTCTGTTGGGAAAAGAGGATCTACGTCTTGGGTGGGGAAAATTTAACCCAATGTTATAAAACAATTTATTATTGGGAACCCGGTGAGCCCAGGTGGAGCAAATGCCCAGAAGACATCCCTGTCTCTCATGAAGGTGTCAGCGGGTTTGGTTGTACAATCCTGAAGAGACCCAAAAAGGAGATCCTGTCCCTTTTTCAAATGACATCGGTAGCCCTGATAGGGGTTGTTGGGAAATAGCTGCCTCTTAATATTTCTTTTTAGTTCGCTTTGACTAAACATAAATAATGGAGCAAGACACAAATAAACTATGATTAAACCGTGAGCACAAACATAATTACACAGGGTAATGTGGACTCACAACTGACACTAGCAAAAAACTTACAACACTGTAAAAACAGCCTGCACCAGAAAGGCTGTGACACATTAGTGGGCATGATATTTCTTGCAAAAGGTTTTTTCCTGATTGAATCTGCCTGTGTTAGAGATCAGAAAACTTCTGTGCAAAGGGAGCAAATTTACAAAATGTTGAAGTATGTAAACGTGACTCACAGTTTCTAGATGTATGGCCTTGCACTTGGTTGTATTAAAATGCATCTTGGTCAAATGATCTGGTTGGAATTATATCCTGGAAAGGACTGACTCTGGAAAGGACTTAGTGGGCAGGAGGATAACTGATTGAATATGAACTCCCAGTGTGATATGGTGGCTAAGAAAGCTACTGTGATCATTGAACATATAAACAGGAAAATATTGGGTAAGAGTAGCGAGGTGGTATTGCTGCTGTAAAAAGCACAAGTGAAACCATTCCTAGAATATTGTGTCTAGTCGTTGTGTTTGCATTTAAAAAAGAAGTTGAAAAATTAGAAAGGGTTCAGAAAAGAGCTACAGGAATGATTTGAAGTGAAGCTCAATCTATTCAGATTATCAAAGAAAAGACTCAGAGGTGATGTGACCATGGTCTATAAGGTCTTTATGGGGAGAAGATTTCTGATAGATGAGGGCTCTTTAATTTAGCAGACAGAGGAATGAGAAGATCCAATAGTTGAAAGCGGAAGCTACATAACTTCAGGATAGACGTAAGGCATTGTTTTTAAACAGTGAGGGTAGTTAACCATTGTAACAATTTATCACAGGATGTGGTGGATTCTCCATCACTTGGAGTCTTTAAAACAAGACTGGATATTTCTTTCTGAAAGATACATTTTAGCTCAGCCAGAATTTTTAGGTTAGATGTAGGCGTAACTAGGTGAAATTCTATGGCCCATGTTAGACAGGAGGTCAGAGCAGATGATCATGATGGTCCATTCTGGCACTAAGTACTATGAATGGTGACAACATCGAGAGAAACACACGTGTCACTCTCTGGAAGAATGTGAAAAATCTCAAAGCCATTTTCTTTAGGAAATTCACATTTCTGAACTTTGAAACAGCTGCTGGAGGAGGATGAGGTTCTACTAAATAAAACTTCCTTTTGTGTAGATTAGGCACTAGGCTGGGAGTCAGGAGGACCAGAGTTGTATGCCCACTTCTGTCACTATCTGGTGGAACTCAAACTCAGTGATACTTATATAGCACTTTAGGAACATTGGTCCATTTCCAGTTGTGCATCTTCTCTATCGACACCTCAGTCTGGGACAGTTCCTCATATTTGTCACCTCAGGTGTGGGAATCTCCCTCATATTCTCTGCAGTGAAGACCAATGCAAAGAATTCATTTAGCTTCTCTGCAATGGCCTTGTCTTCCTTGAGTGCTCCTTTAGCACCTCGATTGTCCAGTGGCCCCACCGATTGTTTGGCAGGCTTCCTGCTTCTGATGTACTTACAATAAATTTGCTGATAGTTTTGGGGTTCTTAGGTAGTTTTTCTTCAAATTTTTTCTTGGCCTGCCTTCTTATACTTGATGTGCCAGAGTTTATGCTCCTTTCAATTTTCTTCACTAGGATTTGACTTCCAATTTGTAAGGGATGCATTTTTGCCTCTTGCCACTTCTTTTACCCTGGTGTTTGGCTTGGTGGCATTTTTTTGGTTCTCATATTGTTCTTTTTAATTTGGGGTATACTTGATCCTTTATTGTGGTGTTTTAAAAAAGTTTCTAGGTCGTCTGCAGGCATTTCGCTTTTGTGACTGTTCCTTTTAATTTTCATCTAACTAGCTTCCTCGTTTTTGTGTAGTTCCCCTTTCTGAAGTTAAATGCTACTGTGGTGGGCTTCTCTGGTATTTCCCTCCCACCCCCCACAATGATGTTAAATTTAAGTATATTATGGTCACTATTACCAAGCAGTTCAGCTATATTCTCCTCTTGGACCTGATCCTGTGCTCCACTTAGAATCAAATCAAGAATTGCCTCTCCCCTGGTGGGTTCCAGGACTGGCTGCTCCAAGAACCAGTCATTAATGGTGTCTAGAAACTTTATTTTCTGAATCCCACCCTGAGGTGACATGTACCCAGTCAATATGGGAATAGTTGAAATCCCCCATTATTGTTGAGTTTTTTATTTTTATAGCCTCTCTAATCTCCCTGAGCATTTCACAATCACCATCACCATCCTGGTCAGGGGGTCAGTAGTATATTCCTACTACTATAATCTTATTATTCAAGCATAGAATTTCTATCCATAGAGATTCCATGGTACTGTTTGCTTCATTTAAGATTTTAACTCTATGCTTTTTTTCATATATAGTGCCACTCCCCGACCAGCATGACCTCTTCTGTCATTTCTGTATATTTTGTACCCTGGTATTACAGTGCCCCATTGATTGTCATCATTCCATCAAGTGTCTGTGATGCCTTTATATCAATATCTTCATTTAATACCAGGCAGTTAAGTTCACTCATCGTACTATTTAGATTTCTAGTATTTGTATACAAGCACTTATAACATTTGTCAAGTTTTAGTTGTCTGCCTTCATGTGATGTAATTGAATGAGACTCTTTCGTTTGATGGTATCTCTTCAGTTCTACCTGTACTTTATCAACTTCTCCTCTTTACTAGGATATAGAGAATCCCCATTAATAGCTCCTCCCCTACGTGATGTCTCTGTCCGAACTACGTTCTCCTTCACACCTGTCAGTTTTTCCCCAGCTCTTAGTTTAAAAACTCTTCTACAACCTTTTTAATTTTACATGCCAGCAATCTCGTTCTGTTTTGGTTTAGGTGGAGCCCATCCTCCTGTATAGGCCCCTCCTTTCCAGAAAAGTTCCCCAGTTCCTAATGAACCTAAACCCCTCCTCCACGCACCATTGTCTCATCCATGCATTGAGGCCCTGTTCTAACTGGCCCTGTGCGTGAAACTGGAAGCATATCAGATAATGCTACCGTGGAGGTCCTGGACTTTAACGTCTTACCAAGAAGCTTAAATTTGGCCTCCAGGACCTCTCTCCTACCTTTTCCTATGTCATGTACCATGACCACCAGATCCTCCCCAGCACTGCAGAGAAGTCTATCTAGATGTCTTGAGAGATCCACAACCTTTGCACCCAGCAGGCAATTCACCATGCGGTTCTCCCGGTCATCACAACCCCAGCTAGGTATATTTCTAATGCTCGAATCCCCCATTACTATTACCTGTCTCTTCCTAATAACTGTGATTCCCTCTCGCAGTGAGAGAGGATACCATGGCATCATCCGGAAGGAGAATCCCAACTAATGGGATTGTTTCCCTCCCCTACAACTTGGTGTTCTTTCCTGAGACTTTCATTACCCTCAACAGCACAGAGACTGGGACTGCTCTTGTGTGTCCCCCAAAGTCTCATCTAGATACCGCTCTGTCTCCCTTAGTTGCTCCTGTTCAGCCACTCCGGTCTCAAGAGCCTATACTCGCTCTCTGAGGGCCATGACCTCCTTCTGCTGAATGCATACATATGCCACCTGCCCAAGGAAGGTAATCATACATGCTGCATTCAATGCAAGAAACTGGATAGCCCCCACTCTGCTGCTGCACTTCGGCCTGCATTCTTTTTATTCCTGCAGCTTTTTTGATTGTTTTTTTGTGGTTTTTTCGGAGGGGTGAGGGTGTTTATTGACCTAAGTTTAGAGAATGTCAGGTGTATCTGGCTCTCTCGCTTCCTCTCTGAACTCCCGTGCAAAACTCCCCTGTTCACTAGCTCCTCTAGTTGCTTAGGAGCTGGCTTTTTAAACCCCTGTGCTCCCTGAGTAGCCCAGCCCCGTGGTTAACAATGAACAGATCCTAAAGGGATTGGGGATCAAAGCCTCGTTAAGAAGCTTTCAACCTTGCCTTGCAGGCCGCTAGGCTCAGCACATGGCCCCCCAGACAGACCACACTATACACTACAGTCAAGCAACAAGCACACAACAAAAACAAACCGACGACAAACTCACCCCAATGGTCATGTAGTCGCTCCTCCTTCACCTGGAGAACTTCCTTGCAAAACGCCCATTTGCTGCTCCTGTTCGCTAGCTCTTCTGGTCGCCTTCTCTCCCTCTTGCTGTCCAAAGGACCTGTTTACTACTCACTGAGATAAACATGCATTCTTTCGTTTAAGACAGAATGCTTGACCAGTTCTGCCGAATCGGGACTACGTGGGTTTGAACATGTGCCACCAACATCATTCAGGGGGAATTCATGAATTTACTTATAATGTTGCTACCCACATTTTACCATGATATAATTGATCGGTGAGTTGTTAGTTTTCAAATGATATCTCTGTCACGGACCCACAGCTCAGGTGTCCTGGAACAGTCCGAGGGAGGACCCCGTCAGTGTGCCAATGCCCACCTAGGGTCTCACTCTTTCCTGAGGGTAAGCCACTTGGCTTCATTGCCTCCTTAGATCGAACCTCAGAGCCTTCAGAACCCCTACTCTACAGTCCACCTGAGCTGGCCACCTGAGGGAGATTTGTACACCCAAACGGCACAATGCATCCCGAGCTTCAGCATCTGCAGTGACTCCAAGCCAGTGTGATACAAGCAGTCGGGTTTATTAGCTCTCTGAAACACAGTGCAGAAAATCCTCAGTGAGCATAGAAAACAGAAATGTAACATAAGAACATAAGAATGGCCATACTGGGTCAGACCAAAGGTCCATCTAGCCCAGTATCCTGTCTTTCGACAATGGCCAATGCCAGGTGGCCCAGAGAGAATAAACAGAACAGGTAATCATCAAGTGATCCATCCCTTGTTGCACATTGCCAGCTTCTGGCAAACAGAGGCTAGGGACACCATCCCTGTCCATCCTGGCTAATAGCCACTGATGGACCTAGCCTCCCTGAATTTAGTTCTTTTTTGAACCCTGTTATAGTCTTGGCCTTCATAACATCATCTGGCAAAGAGTTTCACAGGTTGACCATGCATTGTGTGAAGTACTTCCTTTTGTTTGTTTTAAACTGCTGCCTATTAATGTCATTGGGTGACCCCTAGTTCTTTGTTATGAGAAGGAGTAACTAACACTTCCTTATTCACTTTCTTCACATCAGTCAAGATTTTATAGACCTTTATCATATCCACTTTTAGTCATCTCTTTTCCAAACAGAAAAGTCCCAGTCTTATTAATCTCTCCTCATATGGCAGCCTAATCATTTTTGTTGCCCTTTTCTGAAAATTTTCCATTTCCAATATCTTTTTTGAGATGGGGCGACCATATCTGCATTCAGTATTCAAAATGTGGATGTACCATGGATTTATATAGAGGCAATATGCTATTTTCTATCATATTATCTATCCCTTTCTTAATGATGCCCAACATTCTGTTGGCTTTTTTGTCTGCCGCTGCACATTGAGTGGATGTTTTCAGAGAAAATTACAGCAGTCCCACAGCCCTCTAATCCCTCTATTTTGTCCCAGGTCAGGAGAGTCTCAAGCTTCCAGCGGCCCACACTTAACAACCCCTCACCTGGACTCTCCTCAGTCCTTTGTTCTTGTTCCTGGCCAAACACAGCTGGCTTCCTGTGGAGGGGTGGGCCATCCATGGTCGTTAGTTGCTAGGTACCAAATGTCCGGGCAATTGGAATGGCCATTGCCTTCTCAGACTCTCCATAGTCATGGAGACCAGGGTATTTTCTTTCTCGAGCTTCAGGCCATAGGGGTTACACCGTTAAACACAAAAACATTTGTTACAACGGAGTTTAGCTTCACAAGGAAAAGCTGCCATGTCTCCCTCCCTGATTTGTATGTACATCCTTGGTAGCTATCATGACAGAGGCTTCTATGCTACTCCATCCATGTCCCCATACATCCAGGTCAAAAATGCCGCAGTTTCTCTCCAATAGAGTGAGTTGGACAGTAGGCATCTCAGCCAGGCTGACCTGCTGTTGTCTGAACATCTGGGCACCACAGGACGGTGCAGGAGGAGATCCCCGCTGTTGGACTCTTATTTAGGGCTGACTGACAATTTTCCATCAAAACTGTTTTCCAATAGAAAATTGGATTTTTGATTAAATGCAAATTTTTGTTAAAATACTATCTGTTCTCTACGGAACATTTAGCCTTTTCATCAAAACAAGCACACAAAACCCCAAAAGTTCAGTCAAATGCTGAAAAATTTAGTCTGAAAACTGAAAATTTTTGATTGAGAAATGTTGCCTCAGTGCCATAGTTCGGGGTCTCATGCCTCCTTTCTCCTCTAAGGACTGCATCTCCCATGATACATTGCAGCAGGGGCTCCTGTGAATCACTGTGGCAGCTTAGCAAAAGGAAAGTCCATAGTGCATCATGGGAGATGTAGTCTGAAAAGGTAGTGTAGCCCATAGAGAAGAATGGCACCCAAACTACAACTGCCATGGGGCATTTTTGAACTGATATTTTCACTTTTTGATTTTTTTTTTGCTGAAGTTAAAATTTTCCATGGGAAAAAATATATTCCAACCAGCTCTACTCCTGCAGTACCTGGGAGCACAGCATGGCCCTTCTCAGGGAGCCACATCTGGTCCATTAGGCCGAGAAGGCACAAGTATGCTAGTGCTTGCTTTTCTTTTTAACTTGTGTGATCAGCACCAATGCTCAGTCCCTCACTATGCCCTCCATGTCCTCTGTTGTCTCCCAACTCCACTGCCCCCGCTACCCATGCAAATCTTATACCTTCCCTCCTAGTACTGGGAGCGACAGGGTCATCTCCGGGAGGATTCCCTGGATGGAAGAACCAGGGGGCTCCAAAGGGGCACTGCAATGACTTCTATGCCCACCCCTTTCCCAGCTCTCAGTGCAGCAACATAGCATTTGCCACACAGACCAGTGCTCCATCCAGTCCAGGCTGGTGCCACTGAAAGCAGCCAGCACAAGATCCTTCACTGGAAGGTGCAAGAAACCCTGCCGCAGCAATTATGGGCTAACATGCCCCAAGGAAAGGTTCTTCCTGATCCTCACTAGTTCGAGGTTGACTCACAACCTGAAGCAGGAGGGTTTATCCCACAGCTAACACTTTTGATAATTCTTTTCCTATTCACTGCTATAATAACTCTGTACGTACTTGTTATCCGTTCAAGTGTCTAACCCTTTCCTGAATCCTGCTAATCTCTTACCTTCAATGGCAGGGGCCTAATGAGGAGAAAAGGGGTGCAGCCACGGCAGGTACCATTTCCAAAAGCTCCTATGTGACTTCAGTGCCTAATTCCCAGTGAAAGTCACTTTTGAAAATGGGACTTGGACTCCTAAAGACGTAGATGCTTCTGAAAATTGGCCCTGGTATCTGGACAGCCCTGTCCTCCCCAGAAAGGCCCTAAGTCTTTGGCAGCTGGGGCAAGGTAGAACACCCCAGAAGCTGTTGGGGGCTAGCCCCAGAGTTGGGAGGGCCCTAACTGCCATCTCCTTCCCTCTCTCCCACACGGCTGCGCTTTCTTTGCTGCTATTATGGCCTTCTTACCTTTGAGGAACCAAACAGACATTAAAATGATCCTATGGGAGAGCTCTGACTTGGTGGGATTTTACACCCATTTTGTACGAGTGTAAAGGACAATCCCAACACAAGGCAGTGGTGAACTGGTGCCTGTAGCACACCCTTTCCTTTACCAACAATCTGCTGGTTTCAGTGGAATGCCTTGGAGCTCCATATAAACACAGGTAAATACACAGTAAAGGTACAGGCAGGTGAGCTTCACAAATGCAGCTTTAGGGACAGGATACACTGACCATGAGGCAATGTGGCACGTGGCTAAAAAGCCATTAACTCTCTGTTAACTCAACAGCTGTCAGGGCTACAGATGTCTTTCGAAAAAGAGACAGAATAGTTTTTTTGGGTAACTTCAGCGTTGCACACCCAAATCCGCTGATTCCCCAGTTGCTAAAAGGGAGTCTTTCCAGACACTGAGTCCATCTGTGGTCTCCAGGTTCCCAATAGTAAATTGTGTTATAATATTCCTCTTCATTTTCACCATCGTGGTTATTATATAAATATGTATTTTCGCCACCCAGCACGTAGATCCTCTTCTTCCAGCGCACCACACCAGCACCAGCAATTTCAACTGGCAACTTTGGGATCACGACATCCTTGTCCACTCTTCCGTCTTCGCCCAGGAAGAAACACTTTCGACTGCAATGCAGGTTTCCTGAATCAGGCCATCTCTCATTATGATGTCTCACTCTGCTCCTAAAATACCCACCAACAACATATATCCCGTTATTCATGGAGACAGCGCCCGACCAGTAGCACTCTGCATCCAGAAGCACCTGCGTCCACACGTTGGAGCTAACTTTGTAGATCAAAACCTTCCTGGAAACATACCAAGAGCCCAGTTTGTCTGTCACGCCACCTATCAGGTACAATTTATTTTTAAGCACTGTGGCGGCAAAATGGCTCAGAGTATGTGGCAGCCGAGAGATGGGAGTCCAGGTCTTCTCCATCAAGTCAAAGCACTCTGCAGAATCGAGATAATCTTCATACCTGCACCAGCCCCCCACAGCATAAAGCTTCTGGTTGCAGTTTAGAAACCCATGTGAAGCACGGGGCATGGACATGGAAGGGAGTTGTGTCCACCGGCCTCTGAAAGAGCTGTACTCGTGGAGAGTATCTGAATAAGAGTCATCTGTGTGCACACCTCCGGTTACATACAGCTTATCTGCCACTGCCAGGCAGCGAGCACAGTACAGACATTTCAAAGGTGTCAGCTTTTCCCACTTTTCTGTCTGGGGGTCAAAACAGCCTACCTGAAAATCCTTCGTTTTCAGCTCTGGGCCCTCCATGTTGAACAGGTCTACGCACACAATACACTTGTTGTACATGCCCTGTCTAAGACCGCCACATTCCTGCAACCTCTCTTGTCTGTTGAGACGCTTCCATCGCAACCGCATGTCCCCGCAATGGGCTGATTCTAACTGGACCTCTCGGAGCTCTTCCTGGGTAAGGAGCGGAAGGCGGACATGCCTCATTATCTTACTCAGGAATGGACGGCGGTTGGAGGTTTGAAACTTCATCCAGCGTCGCACTGCCCGGTAGACAACTATCTCAGAAGAGACCACCAGGCTGTCTGAGGAGATGATGCTAATCAAAGTGCTGGGTTTCAGATGTAGGAAGCTTTTGTCCTCCAGAGAGAGGTGCCTAAAGTTCAGGCTGATCTGTCTCATGGCTACTCGGAGCAAAGCTTGTTCGCCATGGGCATAACCCAGTTCATAAAGCACAAGGCAATTCTCAACGGAAACTTGCTCCAGAAGAAAGCTGGGAAAGTAATGGGGATAAATGTTACTGGCGATGTCACAAGCGTGAGACTGCTCCCCTAGACATTGGGGTAATAGCAACACTTAATACAGGGAGTTAACACTTAATACAATAAAGTCATTCTAAGGGAGAGGATCAAATTACATATTTAATGAAGATCTGTGACCCAGTCCACAGATTCCCTGTGAAGCCTTATTCAAGTCACTTAGTCTCTGTGCCTCAGTTTCCCATCTGTACAATGCAGAGAACAGCACTGCCCTACCTCACAGGTGTGTTGTGCAGATAAATATATTAAAGTGAAGTGCTCAGATACTTTGGTGAAGGGGGCCATATATGTGTTGAAGCTAGATACCACCTTCAATTCACACAGCTCTTACACTGGTAACAATGTGAGGTTTGTACAAAGATCAGGCTTAGAGTGTGGCCCTAATATAGTAACTATCTTCGAGTTAGGAAACTTACTGTTGCATTCAGCATTATTCAATGGCAAAACATGGTTCAGGGCACTTTTAGGACCATAGCTAGTTCTGCCTATTAGTTTGTCTGGACATTCGCACATTTATCTAATCTAATCTATCCATCCCCATACACCACTATATATCCCCATACGATCGATCAATCTATCTAATCTATCTACCAATCCTGTATTGTAGTGTATTGAAAACTGTCAAAATTGTAGGCTGTCACTTAAAATTTCAGGGGGGTTTCCTGGTCCAGCTTGCAGGCGAAGGGGAAGCATGCAATTCGAGCTAGGAGCAGTCAGTCTGCTGACAGCCAGCCTCGATTAAAGTGGAGTGAGCTGTGCCTCTCTGTTTTGGGGTTCTTGTGTGTCATTGTTCTGAATTCTAAGAAATAAAGTAGCATTAATAAGTAGTCATGGGATAAGAGGGAAGGTCCTCTCATGGATCAGAAACTGGTTAAAAGACAGAAAGCAAAGGATAGGAATAACTGGTCAGTTTTCACACTGGAGAGAGGTAAATAGTGGTGTCCCTCAGGGGTACTAGGACCAGTGCTGTTTAACGTATTCATAAATTATCTGGAAAAAGTGGTAAGCAGTGAGGTGGCAAAATTTGCAGATGACACAAAATTACTCAAGAGAGTTAAGTCCAAAGCAAAGTGTGAAGACTTACAAAGAGATCTCACAGGACTGGATGACTGGGCAACAAAATGGCAGATGAAATTCAATGTTGATAAGTGGAAAGTAATGCACATTGGAAAACATAATCCCAACTACGCATATAAAACGATGAGATCTAAATTAGCTGTTACGACTCAAGAAAGAGATCTTGTGGTCATTGTGGATAGTTCTCTGAAAACATCTGCTCAGTGTGCAGCGGCAGCCAAAAAAGCGAACAATGTTCGGAACCATTAGGAAGAGGATAGATAATAAGACAGAAAATATCATAATGCTACTATATAAATCCATGGTACACCCACACCTTGAATACTATGTGTGGTTCTGGTCGCCCTCTCTCAAAAAAGATATTTTAGAATTGGAAAAGGTACAGAGAAGGGCAAGAAAAATGATTAAAGGTATGGAACAGCTTCTGTGTAAGGTGAGATTAAAAAGGTTGAACTTTTCAGCTTGGAAAAGAGATGACTAAGGGTGGGGATATTATAGAGGTCAATAAAATCGTGCCTGGTATGGTGAAAGGAAATAAGGAAATGTTATATACTCCTTCATATAACATACAAACCAGGGGGTCATCCAATGAAATTACTACGTAGCAGGTTTAAAAACAAACAAAAGAAAGTACTTTTTCACACAACGCACAGTCAACCTGTGGAACTCCTTGCCAGGGGATGTTGTGAAGGCCAAAATTATAAAGGGGTTCAAAAAAGAACTAGAGAAGTTTCTGGAGGATAGGTCTATCAATGGTTATTAGCCTGATGACCAGGGATGCAACCCATGCTCTGAGTGTCCCTAGCCTGTGATTCTCAAAAGCTCTGAACGGACGACAGGGGATGGATCACTCAGTGATTACCTATTTTGTTCATTCCTTCTGAAACACCTGGCACTAGCCACTGTTGGAAGACAGGATACTGGGCTAGATGGACCATAGGTCTGACCTAGTATGGCCATTCTTATGTTCTTATGTCACACTGTAACCTTCCTGCAAGAGTATTTATGTCTTTATCTAACTTCTCTGTGTATGTGCCATGAATATAACACTTTCAGGTAAGTACCTGTAATTTCCAATTTGTGAACACAATAGTGGTGACTACGCGCTATTGTGGTAAATGTGCCTATAACTTTTACCTGCTTGGGAATTAACCATGAAAAGTAGTCCAGTCGTTTTTAATAAAGAATGTTATAAACAGGTGCAAGAAAACCAGACAGAAAAATGTAATTAGTCCAAACAAAAAGGCCTCCTAATATAACTCAAAGACTGTTTTAAGATCAGGGTTGGTAAAGAAGAAAGTGTGACTCCAAAAATTGATGAATCAAAATTGGTGTGTTGGAAACTAAGCCTTACTGGAGTACAAAATAGTGAGAGGATGGGCTATGCCTCCCACAACTTCCTTTTTGGGGTTTTCAAGAAAGATACTTTGGGGCAAAAACGAGAAGAACAGATGGCAGCTACTAGAGCAAGCTTCACCAGCCTGGCTGCCACCCCGACTGTCCCCTGGGACTCCAGGCATTCATCATCCTACTCCTGAGAGATGTCCTGACCAGACTGGGCCAGAGAAAGTGACCCACATGACACCAGCACCTCTATTGGCTCCAGCTGAATCCAACTACCACCTGGGATGAAACAGGGTCAGACTTGCCACAGCTCTTCTCAACTAACTTCTTCTCTTCTCCCCCAGGACAGTTATCCCCATCTTTGATACCATCTCAGAGACTGTGAAACAAGGGGGTTTTTCCTTCTAAAAACCCGCTCCAGCTAAAGGGAAAGGGAACAAGGGCTGTTACAATGAAAGCCTGACTTACTACTTTATCTTTCCAATGCTTTAACTGCTTTTCCTTATTTTCTTTATCTTTAATCAAAGGTTAAAATGATGTTTAATGACGTGTTTGCCATGATACTAAGCAGGCTGAGGTGTCTGTATACCAAACCCCAGACCTTCTTTAATGTTGGACAGTCACTGGGTTATATTAACATCGTTGGGCCCCTATAGTCTATCGAAATTAATACATCACCACCTACATTATTTTAAAATCTTGAACCAGATTCCCAGCTGGTGTAAATCGATGTAATTCCAGTGAGGGCAATGGTGCTCCTATGTAGAGTCTGACTCTCGCAGAGGGAGCGGGTCTGACCCATAGGCTGGGTGTTTGGCACCATTGACTTCGTATTTATAGAACACCTTTTATCTGAGGACCTCAATGTGCTTTACGAACTAGAGTTCTACCAAAAATTGGCTTCAAATAGATATAGGGTAAAATATTCAAACATATCTCACTGACTTAGGACTCATTTTCAAAAGAGACTTAGGCCTGGTCTACACAAGAAAATTAAGTTTGTTTAATTATATCGGCCAAGGGTGTGACAATCCACACCCCTGAGCAATGTTGTTAAGCCAACCTAAGTGCGTGTACAGACAGCACTAGATCGATGAAAGAATTCATCCATCAACCTAGTTAGCGTCTCTCGGGGAGGTGGGTTACCTTCGCCAATGGGAGAATTCTTCCCATCAATGTAGGTCGTGTCTATGCTGAAGCACTACAGCAGCACAGCTGGACTGCTGTAATGTTTTAAATGTAGACGAGTCCATAGGCACTTAGACCTGAATGCACAAAAGGAATTAGGCACGTAAGTTCCTATTTAAGGTGCCTAAGTCCTGGTTTTGGTACCACTTGCCATGCACAACCCTTCCTGCTCCCACTGAACCCTGCAGGTGCCTAAACTCATGAGGTGCCTAAATTTTTCCAGTAATTTTAGGCACTTAGGCACCTAGGTTTCTGATTCTGGACATGCACACGGCTGCCTCCCGTGGGCATCTGGGTGCCCATCTCCCACCTAAGCCCCAGACCAATTCACAAACCAGGGGAAGGTAGTTGGGAGGAGGGATAGCTCAGTGGTTTGAGCATTGGCCTGCTAAACCCAGGGTTGTGAGTTCAATCCTTAAGGGGGCCACTTAGGAATCTGGGGCAAAATCAGTACTTGGTCCTGCTAGTGAAGGCAGGGGGCTGGACTTGATGACCTTTCAAGGTGCCTTCCAGCTCTAGGAGATAGGATATCTCCATATATTAAGCTACCAAAGTCATGTAAGGGCCCAATCCAGTCAGCATGTTCAGAGGCCACCTACTGGGTCAGGCCTGTCAGGTGAATTCACACAAAGCAGGTGTGTGTGTGCGGTTGAGAGAGGACAGGAAAAACACCTTTAATCACATTGTAAGTATTTAAAAATGTTATAAAATTACAATATATACACAAAAAGACAAATCAAAACACGCCTTAAGAGAACATTAAACCTGGATCACTAAAGTATCGTCAGCACTAAGTTCACTCAAAATATAGTTAACATACCAAGTCAACCGAAAAGTATGCAGGTTGTAAGTCAGTTTCTAAAAAGTGTGATCAATCTGCACAACTGTGCCCAGACCAGCCCTAGCACATCACACCGCTGTAACCTGGCCATTCTGTTCCGGCAAGATTTCAAAATGGTTTTGCCTGACCCAGCGAAAAGTTAGCCAGGCAAGAAACCAGCAGAACGCAAGCACTGTATCTCACTCTGGCATGAAACCAGGCCCAAACTGCTGAAAATCTGCTGCAAAAAATAGAATCAAATGGGGGCATGTAGGAAAAGCTGAAACGCTATGGCTACACTACAGAGCTTACCGCGGCACAGGTGCAGTGATGCAGCTGCACCGCTCTACCGCTGCTAGTGCGGACCCTCTAAGCTGCTGGGAAGAGCTCTCCTGTAGACTGAATGACACTGTTTGGCAGGACTCCCCAAACAGCCAGCACGGTGCACATTTACAGCATAATCACAGTTGTTTCCATGTCAGCCTCACCTGGAGCAGATCTCCAGCAGAGGGAGGATCTGAAGCCGGCTGGCTGCTACGAACACAGCCTGGGCTGTCTCTGAAGTAACGGAGATCTTCTCCGTGTACAGATAGTGTAGGATGGTTTGCACCGTGGAGGGAGCTACGTCCTGCAGAAGAACTTCTCCATCCTGGGATTCTTTGAAGGAGCTGACAAACATGGCTCGAAAGTAGGGATTGACTGCAGCCAGCAGCATCCTGGGCAGGGAGAGAGGAAACAGGGTCAATGGAGCTTATTCATGGCTCTGGAAAAGGAGCTCCATTGCTTTTGCACTGATCCAGTTGGCCCGTGAGGACATGTTCCATACCTGCCCCTTCGCTTGCTGATAAACCTTCTGACTAGAGGCCAGTTATAACCAATATTCTCAACATGGTTTTGTGCCCTTGTTTGGTTATTTTCTTCCTTCTGAGATTCTCTGAAGCTGGACAGAGCCCTGGGGTGGGCATGTGGGGCATCCTCACTCCTCGGTAATTTCCTGGTTCCCACCTCTGGCCTTGAGACCTTCTGTCCAACAACAACCCTTTTGTCCGAGGAAGAGGCAACTCCTACGAGGGCTTCTTAATGCAGCTCCTCCTCCAATGCCGGAAGAAGTTATGGTTCCCCCTTCTCCAGGAGCGGAGATTGGCCAGATCCCCCTCCCCTACCACTAGCCCTGGGATGGGTGAGTCTCCCACTCTGAATAGAGATGGGGAGGAATGGAGCAGAGGGACTGATCAAATGTGTCTCCTGGAAATGGGAGAGCAAAGGCCCTGCCTTCGGGAAAGGGGAGTATCAAAGCACAAGTGAAATTAGCCTCCCTCCACCCCTTCCTTGTTCTCTTCTGGAGGGCTGGGACTTCAGATACACAGGGCAAAATCCTACTGAAGTCAATGGCCCTTGGCTTCAGTGAGGTCAGGATTTCACCCCTAGATTTGAAGGAGAGAAGGGATCACTTTGGCTAGCTAGTCTGACCTCCTGCTTCACAAAAGGACAGAGAATTTCACTGCAGCCAGATCCCCCATCACCTTCTGTAATGTCCTAAATATTGGATAGTCCTGCCCCTCCATCCCAGAAATTACTGTTGGTCTTTGTTATGTTGCGGTGCTAGATGCTGCCCTCTCCAGTCTCCAGGCTTGCTGAAGAGGACTCTGGTTCTACTACTCCATGCCCCTGGCTGTTCAGCAATCTGTCTCCTCTGGCTGGCAAGAAGAAAAAAACTAGTCTCTCCCTCTGTGATCCTCACCTGGATTCAAGGATTACTCAGGGCTAAATGGGGTGCTAAATGCCATTCCCAATTACAATATATATATGGCTATCCATGGCCCTTGCTTTTCTGAAAAGTTATGGTCAGGGGAAGTGAGCCAAACCCCTTTTAACAAATCACTGGGAATACACCTACCTGAAACCATCCAAGCATCACTGACTGAGTCAGAAAAAGAAACCAAGAAATTAAATAATTCAAACAAGATTTCAACTCAATTCACCCTCACCCCTGTCATCCTGGGTCTTGGTCCTCTTCTCACACCAGCGTTACCACATTGGCGTTACTCTGACTTACACCAGTGTGAGTGAGAGTCGACTCAGGTGCGTGGTATGAGTGAAACAGCCTGTTCAGAATAAGGAAATTGCTATATTTAAACTGGTACCAGGACAGGTAACACAACGGGAAGGGTGGGTGGTAACTGCAGAAGACGCATGGAGGAGAGTAACTAGAACATTTATTTGATTTCAAGAGGCTGCAGCATGTCTATGTTATGTGTTATGAAACCAACAAGAAGTAAAACAGAAATGTCTAGATACTGAATGGCTGCAGCGTGTCTAATCAGAGATTTCTGTTTGCTAAGAGGCTCATAAAAGAGATTTGGCAAATGGCTAAGACATTTTTACACGGAAATCACCAAGGAAATCAGAGACAAATAAAGCCACCCAGAAGGTTGACAGGAGATCAATGAGATTTTTAAATTATGTGATTAAGAAACATCAGGTTATCGTGTTATGTTTACATGATGATCTTCCATTTAAACAAAACGAGAAATTAAGATGTGCAGAAGCAGAACCTTTCTAACCTGTGACATGGGAACCTCTTTCCTTCAGCCACTATGGTGGCATCACACAGTAGCTGGTCCTGGTATAGCTGCTTCAAACCTGCAGGAAGGGGACGACAAAGCCAAGGCTGTGTCAGAACAGACATTGCAACAGAAACATCAGCCCTGCAAGAGAAGAAATAACTCGGTCTAAAGGAATTTTTAAATGGCATCAAATCTCAGGTCAGCCCCCAGGCGAGCAAAAGCTGTTCCCATCCGATGGCTCTTTGGTGGCCTATGTGAAATGAGCTGGGGTTGTGTGTGTCAGACTAGCACCTGTTTCACATAATGAAAGGGATCCACTTTCACAGCTGGCCCCCCACAAGAGGCTAAGGACCGAACATGCCATGGGGACTGATTTCCCTTCTTGCTCCTATACGGGGTCCTTCCAAGTCCGGGCCGGGGCAACACAGATCAGGCAGCGGGCGGGAACTTTGCACTGCCTCCTGAGGCTGGGTCATTCTGAGGATAAACAGCAGACTTCAGGTTCCAGGGCTGCCACATCAGTGTCTCTCACCTGCACCAAATTTAGTCAGAAAAGATAAAAGGAAAGAACAACACTTGCAAGTAGTTTGCAGCTCAGCATTGTTCTTTGGTGATGGCTGTGCACAAGACCATTCATCTTCCATGGTAGATTCCCCCATGCGACATCACCAGAATGTTACACCGAAGGGAGCCATTCTGTGGCATGTTACCCAAATGTGAAGAGCATCACACCTACCCTCTCGAATATAGTGTTCCAGTGGTTTAGGTGCCTCTTCTGTGTCATCCTCCGCCATAACCATTTGGGAATTTATCAGCTTGGTTCTGAGATGTGCCTGGAATCTCTGATAAGTGCGGCTGGACCTCAGGGTCTACCACAGGCGGGCCCAGCTAGAGGAACAGGAAATTAAGCTCACACTGATCATCATCAAAGAGATGCAGCTCCTTTAACGTCCTTTCTCTGCAGTGCTAGCTCAGCAGAGATATCTCGTGACTACTCCCAATATCTCCCAGTCAATCAAGAGCATCCTTTAGATCACTATTTTCCAGCCACCTGTCTGGGGTAGCTAAGTGGGAAACACCCTTATATCCTGAGGTAGTGACCACCTCATTGCACTCCTTCATTGTCCCCCCACTTCTCCTGCAGCTAAGTGATGTCTGCTGTTCTTTTACCTTAATAAGCAAATGATCCAGTCTCTCTGATGCTCTTGGTTCTTCCTCTAGGTGCGGCAGTGTGGTACCCACTAGGAACCATTGCTTCAGAACTACAGCCAGGAGTGTCTGGGTTTCCAAGCGACTGGCTCTCACATTCTGCTCCCTGAATGGTCTGTGGTGTGACGGGCAGAAGAAAACATTCACAGAAATCCCCCGGTGTGACATTATGCGTGTGACATAACCACAAAAGCCAAGACAGTCTAACTGAAGATAGGAGTTGTCTATTTAGGTCACCCCTCTCCCTGCACCCCACTTACCCCTTGGTTTTGCAGTGTGGATAGCAGGTAAAATGCCACACTGATCAGACATCTCTGCCATACACAACTAGGCTTAACAGAGAAGTTCAGGAATGGAGTCAGAACTGGGACTCTTTTCAGAGTAACAGCCGTGTTAGTCTGTATCCGCAAAAAGAAGAACAGGTGTACTTGTGGCACCTTCGAGACTAACAAATTTATTAGAGCATAAGCTTTCGTGGACTACAGCCCACTTCTTCGGATGCATATAGAATGGAACGTATATTGAGGAGATATATATACACANCTTTCGTGGGCTACTGCCCACTTCTTCGGATGCATATAGAATGGAACGTATATTGAGGAGATATATATACACACATATCTCCTCAATATATGTTCCATTCTATATGCATCCGAAGAAGTGGGCTGTAGTCCACGAAAGCTTATGCTCTAATAAATTTGTTAGTCTCTAAGGTGCCACAAGTACACCTGTTCTTTTAACTGGGACTCTGAATTTCTTGGGGGGGAAGAGGGAAAGAATTCATGTGAATTCCTGAGATTTCTCCATTTTCATCCCTTATTACTGCTGCCTGCAAAACACACCTAGACCCTTCCCTCTTGGTGAGTAGAGAGGATGCAGCGCTTAGGGATGGTTACAGTTAACTACCCCTGGATCTGTACCCTAGTTTATCAAGAGCCTGCCCTCTATGTCATAAGAATTCTTGGGGGATGTGAGTTTGTGCTGCACTTGTGAGTAAATTTATCTTAACAACTAAACGTTTTGGACTCGCATGACTGTTCACTACTGAGAGTGAGTCAAATCTCCTCCACTGATGATTGCTCTGAAGGGATTGCTCAATAACTTGCTATCAAAAGGTCCTTCTCAAAGATCTCGACAGACAGTCATTCATCGAGAAATGAGGATCTAAGGGGCAGGTTTTCAGAAGTACTGAGCATCCACAACAGGGATCAGATCGCCAGAAGATCGTATCTCCCATGTAGGCACCCAAGCGAAGTAGCAAGATTTTCAGAAGTGCTCAATTCCCAGCAGATCCCATTGTTCTCAATGGGAAGTGCTGTCTGCTCACTTTAGAAAATGTGATCCTAAAGGAAGAATGGGTTCTGCAGTGACCATATGAACAGGAAACTGTTTTCCCCATTCTGGTCCAGTTTTGGAAGATGGATAGGCCGGTGCCTCAGGTACAAAATACTAGACTTTGGGGAGAAGACATAGGTGTTCCCTTCAAGGGAAGAAATAGCTCTTGTTACACACTGACCTGGGATCTTGAGTGACACCAAAGATTCTTTGCAAAATGGGATCAATCGAGATCATCCTGGGAAATACTCTTCCCCCATTCCTAACCCCAGTCCCTTATGTACAATCATACCACATTCTCTCACCCACATTCTGTGCCGTCTCACCTACCTGCTCCTCCTCCTGCTATTGCCTGTGTGGTTTTGCAGCCTTAACAATCTGCAACAATGGGGACACCCGGGCTGCAACGGCCAAGGGGTGAAGATGTTGCTATTTCCACTGGATCTACATTCTCTTTCCCAATTGGTCAGACTGGGAGATGAGTCACAGTCTGTTTTGCATACTGCGTTGTGATTCATGAGACAGGGATTGCGTGTCTGCCTAGGAGGAGGACAGGCAGGCGAGAGGGATGCAAGAGAGGTTTATGACTGGGAAGAGAGGGCAGCTGAAAAGAGGACTCCACATGTGAAAGGTTTGGTTTCTGGGCTGCCCGTCCATTTGCACTTTCATGGAGGTCCTTAAAAATCAGTCCTGGCTGGGATTCAGGCTTGCAATGTCCTGCCTAAATCTCTTCAGTCCGGTTCAGTACCCAGTTGGATGGCCCTGCTTGCTGGAAATGGTCTGAATCCTCCCACCTTGCTTCAGAGACCCGTACTCAAGACATCACCTGAGAGACAGAAACCTCCCTAATGTTTACCTCAGACACCAAGCACAAGAGAGTCCTCCAGAGTGGGCTGTGATGGAACAGATGGCCAGGCACCAGCTGGTGCAAACTGTCAACTTGAGCGTGGTGACCCTTAGTGCGTTACAGATCTGTAGCAAAATCCCAAACCATCATCTTTTGTGCGGCTTCCTTTGCAACATGTTCCAGTTCTGAGCCCTGTCAATGAAACATTGCAAAGCCCTCTCTTATAATCGCCGGTGGAAGAGCAGGGCCTTTTGCGGCTATCACAACTACATCCACTGGCATAAGTGGCAGAAAGAGAACTTCTGTGCTCCAACCCTGGAAAGAAGCCAGTGGCACCAACACAGGCAGAAAGCATTTGACTCAAGGAAACTAAGGGCTTTTCTACACAGCCTGTTAATGCACCGCACGCCAGGGGGTCAAAACATTTAGGGACAAAAGAGTCTTGTGGCACCCACGAAAGCTTATGCTCCAATACTTCCGTTAGTCTATAAGGTGCCACAAGACTCTTTGTCGCTTTTTACAGATCCAGACTAACACGGCTACCCCTCTGGTACCCTAAATGTTTTGTATGTCTATAGGTCAGCTGAGACTGGGTACATAGACTTGTTGGGCTGGAGCTAGTGAGCTAAAAATAGCATCGTGAGAGCTACGGCTTAAGTGGCATCTCAGGCTCTCAAGCCCACCTGGGTCTGAGCTCAGGTGGCTAGCCCGAGCCTCCACCAGAGCTGCAACGTCCACACGGCTATTTCTAGTTAGGCTCCCTCTCCGCTGCAGTGCATTAAGTACACTTAGTGCACTGGCCACCTGGGGTGTTACTGCACGTTAAGCCAGTGCACTGTAGATTCACACCCGAGCTTGCTGTACAGTAACGTCCCGTGTAGACAAGCCGCAAGAAAATTCTTTAAGATGGCAAAGATTTGACACAAATAGTCATGACTTCAAAGTATTATTAGAGTACTGATCTATAAAAATAACATTTGAAAGTGAAGAACTTCATAGTTTAAGGTGCTAAAACGCTCCTTAACTCTGTCCCGTCAGCACTATCTACCCAAAGGACATATTATAAGTACAGTTTTTGAATACACTTTTGAATTCACCGACTTCCAATGCAAATGTCACCCACTACACAGAGGTTCTGTGTTAAACTATAGTCTCCCTAACCCTAAGGATGAGCTTGGCTTCTATGGTGCTACAATTTCCAGATCAGTAGGGTGAAAGTTACCCTTTGTGATTCTCTTAGATTGGGAGATTCTTAGGAGCACACGAAGAATGAATACAGTGACCACAAACACAGTTACAAATAAAAATCTTGGTTGTTTTGTCATACGTAAAGGGTATGATTTCATCATGGAGGTCATGGATTCCATGACTTTAAGAGACCTCCATGACTTCTTCGGCTCCAGCTTCAGCCGGGTGCCCTGGGGCTGTCAGCCCCCCCCACACTACACCAGCAGCGAGGCTCAGGCTGTCATCCACCCCAGACCTGGTGGTTGGCTCGGGCTTCTGTGAATTAGTGTTTATTGCCCACGACCTGTCCATGACTATTACTAAAAATAACTGTGACAAAATCTTGACCTTAGTCATAAGTTACACTCCCATTCCCATCTACACAGCCTGAGAGAGCCCAAGCAACAGACAATTCCATATTCATACTCACCTACCCAAAGACATTGTAGAGTCTGGTGGATCTCTCTATGGGTGATCATTGACAGAGGGATGGTTCCTGCTGAGGTCTTCCACTGGGGTCTTCCTACTGTTGCCCAATCAGGGAATCTCTTATCTTATTGTTCTGACCACACCTAACACCTTATGCATATGCATGAGGGTTCCAACCCTCCTTTTCCTTATCTGTGCTTCCACACCCTATCAATGTTGGGATGCCCCATTTTTCATAGTTTTTTTCTCTTAGCTCCCCTTATTCTCACTAGCATTAACATTTACATCGATCTGTTCCCAGGGTAATCTGTGGTGAAAGCAGAATTTATGATGTTGCAGTCTAGAACAGTACACTGTGGTCCATTTCCCAGAACATCACCTATTGGCACATTCTTTCCAGTAACTTTGTAACTTTCCTGGCATAGGGTTATTCTTAGGTCACCCCCTTACGTCCAGTGTCCTTCATCCTGAGGGCTAGAGTGCCTAAGCTGAAATCTTCCAGGCCTCAGCCTGTAGGCCTGGCATTGCAGCCACACTTTACTGATATACCTATGCACACTCATCACTCCTAAATACTCGTCAATCTTCTTCTATCCACCTAATTCACTTCTATCCATCTTACATCTGTTTAGCACCCATTGATTACACATGACCATAACAATAGATGACACAATGATAAAATGAACCAATTGGCTAGAATAGACATGAAAAATCCACTCATCTACTTGCATTTTGTGAGTGAAAATGCAAGGATGGTTTATATTCTGGAGGAGTTTTTCAGGCACTGCAGGAATCCTGCCTCAGCTGTCTGTGAACATGGACTCTCTCGGCAAGAAGAACACGTGGGTTACAAGCAATATTCCTGGGTACCTCATGAAAAATGTTATTGGGAGAGAAATCAAATATAAAAGTGATAAAAAAAATGACAAAGGGACATATTTCACTGAGTGTCAGAGACTGGGACGTGGGCAGTCATGCCTAGTGGTTGGTGCTGGAGTCAGGACCAGTGGTTAGAGCCAGGAATCAGCGCTAAGGCTCTCAACTGCAGTCAGAGGCCAGATACTAGAGCTGAAGGTCAGAGGCAGAGTCAGGAATCGGAGTCAAGGGTCAGCCCCAGGTTACCCGGAGGGAGGTGAGGCAAGGCAAGGCAGGAGCAGGGCTGGAACAAGGAGGTGCAGGAGCTATTGCTGCGATGGACAAATGGTTTGAGCAGCCACCTGACTGCTGCTGCTGGGCTTAAGAACTGGTCTGCTGACTCTTCTCACCAATCAGGTGCCGTCAATCAGGTGCCAGCTGGACTTGTTAGGTTGCCTGGGGAGTGGCTCTTCTGCAGGCTGATTCCTGACAGTATTTCCCACCCCCCCCCTCCAATGAGGGTGCCTCCTAGGAGTTTTGGGGCCTGGTTTCTTGGCACACTTCCGATGGAATTCTTGCAATGGGTCTGGGGCCCGGATGTTCTCTACCAGGTCCCAAGACTGCTCGTCCGGCCCATAGCCTTCCCAGTCCACAGGCACTGCAGCCTTCCCCTAACTCCCTGAGAGCTGAGGGCTTGGACCAAGTGCTCCTCCTGTCCATGGACTGTTGTGGGTGGCAGTGGCAGATGGGAGAAGTTTGGGTTTGGGTTCTTGGTGTAGGGCTTTAAAAGTAAGATGTGAAAGATGGGGTGGATCTTCAAGGACTTGAACAGCTTTCACCTGAAGGCCGCTGGGTTTACCCATTCTATAATCTTGAAGGGGCCCAGGTATTGGTAGTCTAGCGTGGCAGATGGATGGCTCATTTTAAGGTTCTGGGCTAAGAGCCGTGCTTTTCCCTCTAGGGTCAGATTTGGGGCCTGTCTTGGTCTGCATGGTGTTTATAGGCTTGTTTGGTGGACTGCAAATGTTTCTGGAGCTCCTGGTGTAGGTGGGAGGCTAAATCTGTGGTGGCCAGTACTAGTGAATGTATGGGTAAGTCTGGGTGGAAGGAGGGATGAAAGCCAGAGTTTTCAAAGAAGAGGTATGTGGGGTAGGAATTATTAATATTTGAAATTATTAATATTAATCTGGGGGAAATCACTAAACACTAATTGAACCAGAAATTCCTTTATTAAATCCAAAGGCCAAATGGTACTTATTCAATTGCTCTAAACATGTCTAAAAAGCCTAAATAATAAGCAATTGACTACATCCAAACTGTAATAAAACATTTATAAGCATCTGGTCAAGATACTTACAAGCGGGCCAAACCCGGGGATGCCTAGAGCCTGCTGTTGGGATGTTGGCGCTAGTGTGGTCAGGCAGGATTAGCAATGAACCCTGTAAGAGTTCACTTTTTATACCCTTTAACAAACAAGTGATGTCATTGCCAATTACTGGCTTCAGCTAAAAACCAATTTGAGACAGTTCACCCTTATTTCCAGTCTTAATCCAGATAAGATTTACAGCCTTCTTTCTCTCTAAGGCCTTTCCTCCTTATCTCTTCCACTCCTTCCTGCTGACCAACTGTGTTTTAGTTGCATCTGGGTTCACAAGGGAGATAACACTGGTATGTGAGGTGGGAAGGTCCATGTTGACCCTTTTCAGAGAGATTCTTTGTGTCTTATTGAAAACTATGTTGCAGGTCACACCTATCGGTCAGAGGCCTTCTTTTTAGAAACTTTCCCTAATTTCATTATTCTTTGAACCAGATATCCTCCCTACTTCATTTCTTTTGGCCTTACAACTCATTATTTTCAAGGCCTTTCTTCTGCTTGCTAGTCTGGGCCTTTCTTTGATGGAGATCTGTATTTCCTTAACCAAACCTAAGCTAACTTTAATTCTTGAATGTTATACTTACCCTACACATGGATCGCATTGGTATACGTGACTTCAGTGTAGAACATCACTGGGAGGCAGTCATCCTGGCGGCAACACAGAAAGCAGTGAAAATACTGCTCCAAGATTGGATTGCCTCTCTCTATTTGCCCATTAGTTTGCAGGTGATAGATGGATGAGGTGAGGGACTTGATGCCAAGGTGTCTGAGAAATTCCCACCAGAATTGGGAGATGAACTGTGGTACCCCGTCCAATGCAATGCCTGTCAGTAACCTGGGGTTATGGAAGACATTTTGCAGGAAGAGTTGAGCCATCTCCCACACAGTAGGAACAGTACAGTACAGGAACAGTAGGAAGTGTGCCATCTTTGTTAGGAGGCTGACTACAACCAGGATTACTGATTGTCCTGGGAACATGGCAGTTCTACACTGAAGTCCACTGATATAGTAGACCAATGTAACACGCTCCTGGAATGCCCAGAACTGCGAGCCACTGTGTTACCTCTTCCTAAGCAAGAGTGAACTTTGCTGGGGATGACACTGTGCGTCAGCCACACCAGTCTGTCCTCCTCACCAACAAACTCCTCAAGGCTCTCCCAGCCCAGACCTTGCCTAGCAGGTACCAATCAGTGAACTCAGCCCCCGAGCACCTCTGAGATGTTTCTTGGCAGTATTAAATTTACTGTTCTTTTAAAGAGTCAGAACCTTACAGCTTATTATCTTACTGGGGTAAACACATCCTTCCCTTCAAAGACAGCACTGGGTTGGTTTATAGTAAAAATAAAACAATTATATTAAAAAAGAAACTAGGTTAAGTCAGTGGTTCTCAACCTTCCCAGACTAGTGTACCCCTTTCAGAAGTCCAGATCCGCCACAAAATGTCTCAGCACACTATTACTGAAAAATGGCTTCCTTTCTCATTTTTACCATATAATTATAAAATAAATCGATTGGAAAATAAATATTGTACTTACGTTTCAGTGTGATCCTTGAGCCTGTTTTTCCCTTTGAGCCTTGTCTGACGCCGGAGCCCCTGGGTAGAGGGGCTGAAACCCAAGCCCCGCCGTCCAGTGCTGAAGCATGTAACTTAGCTTCATGGGGCCCCGGGAAATTGCCCTGCTTGCCAACCCCTAACACCGGCCCTGCACGTGCAACTCACCTAAACCTGTCCTGTGACACCCCCCCCAGGGGTAACAACCCACAGGTTGAGAAACACTGATCTAGAAGAGTTGAGTGCTCCCTAGAAGACCACTGCGTACCCCCAGGGGTACACGTACCCCTGTTGAGAACCACTGGGTTAAGTGAGACCAAGTAAAAGGAATAAAGGTAGAAAGGGTTGCAAACAAAGTAAAAATACTCCTTTTAAGGTCTAAGACCTAACTTAACATGCTACAGCCTTTGTTAAAGGCAGTTTCCACTCCTCTAACGCTCCCTCGATAGCCAGTCCCAAATAGTGTACATTTTTTTCTGCCAGGGTTAGCTTCCAAAAACAAAAAGGAGAGAAGGTGGGTGTGGTCATATCTTTTATTGGACCAACTTCGGTTGGTGAGAGAGACAAGCTTTTGAGCCACACAGAGCTCTTCTTCTGGCCTGGAAAAGGTACTCTAAGCGCCGCAGCAAAATGCAAAGTGTAACAGATTATTTAGCAGAAGTCGTTAGCACCTATTCTAAGGGACCATTCAAGGCAGGGTATCCCGTTAACACCCCTGCAGTCAGAGGACAAAAAGGGGGGGTTAGAGGGGTAAGGATTGTGATAATAAGCCATAAATTGTGCCTCTGTTCAGACCATGATGTTTCCTGTCTAGCAGAGTTATGAATTTAAGCTCCCAGGCTCTTCTTTTGAAAGGTTTCCTTTGAGAATGAGGACTGATAGAAAAGCTTTTCAGCCTGTCTCACTAACAGACGTTGGCCCAATAAAAGAGATCGCTTCACTCAGCTGCTTCATAGCAAAGAAGTTAGAAGTCCCAGCTGACCGTTCAGAGGGGTCAGTTGCTAGTTAGGAGTTACGGCTGACCTTTCAGGGCTGGTCAGCTCGTGCAAATGAAATACCTCATTGCAAACAAGTTAGGAATGACCTTTGCCCATTCAGGGCTAATTGGTTTGCAGAAATTGTTCATGGCAAACAACATCGGAATCCCTGCTGATCCTTCAGGGTTGATCAGTTTGCGCAAATTCATCATTGCAATCATGTATTGCTTCGTCGCTTTTCAGTAAGGGCTTAAAGTGCGATGTCAAGTGTACCAGCTGTGACTGCTGACCATGCAGGGCGGATCAGTTTGCCGAGATTCTTCCTGACAAACAAGTGAGGAATTATTTCTGAGCATTCTCGGCTTCTCAGTTAGCAGAGATTCATCATGACGAGCTAGTTAAGAGTTACTGCTTTACAGATCCCAGAGACTGCTCCTGGCCCACAAGAGAGGAGTGACCGTTGACCATTCAGCGCTTATCAGTTCCTGTGATTGTTCACTGCCAATAAGTTAGGAATTACTGCTGATCATTCTGGGTTTATCAGTTCCAGGAGTTTGTTCATTGCAAACGAGATAGGAGTCACTGCTAATCTTCCAGGGCACAGATTCTTCTTTCCAAACAAGTTGGGAATGCCTGCATTTCATTCAGGGCTTACAGGTCCCGGAGACTGCCACTATCCAGGAAATTCGGAGTGACTGCTGACCTTTCAGGGCTGACCAGTTTGCAGAGCTTCTTGGTTACAAACCCATGAACAATCCCTGTTGTGCACTTGGGGCCGATGAATTCGGGGAGATTCTTCATTGCAAATAAATTAGGATTGCCTATTTAGTCCCCAGGAGCCTGATGAATCCCTATGGGGATCCATCTAGCATACTAAAGGGCCCGCCTTTCTTTAGAAGGAGTGCAACACCGAAAACACAAGGATCAACTGATTCCAGGGCCAACAAATGAAAAAAGAGGGGTGGGATTGAAAGCCATAGGGTTAGAATCAGGCTTCCCAAAGGGGATACCAAGCAGAGAACCCTGGACAGCGCCACTGCTCCTCAAAAAGAGTGCTAGGAGTAGTGGATGCTGACCAGAGGAACTCCGCCTAGAGACATGAAGAGGCAAGTGAACAATATTCAGCCCCACAGCCTTGGATGCTGGGAACCCTCCTGTCCAATCCCCTCCTTCTTGATTTATAGATGGCCACGTCGGCCAATGCCAGGAGGTGGTTGACAAGGCGGTTCCATGACTTTGTGGGTGGGGCTGAAAACAAAATACTCTGTGCATTTTGTAGTTAGTAAATATTCAAACCTGTGCAGGCAGATGCCAAGGGATTCCAAAGCCATCAGTTTAATCACTCAGCAGGACAAGCTCACGTGTGTCTCTAACCTATGGCTGCATTCTCCGTGGAAAGGCATTTCGAGGAATTATTTCCACCTGTATGTTTGGACCAGCTTCCCTCAGCACACTCGTTACTGCCCAATGGTTAACATTCGTTCATGGCTGAAGAGCATGCGGGGCAATTGCCCTTCTCTTCAGAGCATGATTAGCATGTGTTTGTGGTTAACGCCATTACTGTGTAGACTGTTGTTCATGCCCTGCCTCGTCTAGTCAGACAGTCCCTTTGCCACTCAAATCTCCTGCACATCAGTGATTCCAGTAGCAGGGCCAGGTCTTCCCTGGGGCACTGGGAATTTCAGGAGGATGGTGGCTCTTTTCTTTCCTCAGGACTGGTCTATACTGTGGGGGAAATCGATCTAAGATACGCAACTTCAGCTACGCGAATAGCGTAGCTGAAGTCGAAGTATCTTGGATCGAATTACCTGGGGTCCACACGGCGTGGGATCGATGGCCGCGGCTCCTCCGTCGACTGCGCTACCGCCGCTCGCTCTGGTGGAGTTCCGGAGTCAACGGTGAGCGCGTTCGGGGATCGATATATCACATCTTAACGAGACGCAATATATCGATCCCGGATAAATCGATTGTTACCCGCCGATACGGCGGGTAGTGAAGACGTACCCTCAGCCTGGACTCAACTCAGCCTTTTATTCCCTCCCGGACCTTCCATGAAGTAACAACAATAAGACAAAGGAAGAGGGGTGTGACTATCTCCCTGACAGGGTGGCAGGTAGGCACGTCCCCTCTTTTTGTCTGTTATTTCCATTAAAAGAGAGAAAGTTTCAATGGCGTTTAATGCCCCAGCTTGGACAAGAGACAAATGTTACAGTTCATGGATCTGTGCAAAGGAAATTGTGTTTCTGTGTAAACTCCGTGAGGGAAATGAAACGGCCACATGGGGGCACGATAACCTAAAGAATGAGCGTGAAGACCAATTGAATGCCACTTAGTTGGGATTAAGGAGATATTTGTTTCTTCCCAAGAGACACTAGGAAACAATGACATTAACTCAGACGCGGTGGGCTCCAGCTTCTTCAACTCTTTGTAAAGATGTGACCTTAATTCCCAGGCAGGGAGAGAGGAAAAACCCGGAGGTGCCTTTAGCCCCGACTGGGGTCTCCTGGGCAGTGGGACAGGGCCCTTGTTTGCTGCTGCCAAGGGGAGCACAGGGCTAATAGGCGGCCGGAGACATCCCTGGGCTGGGCCGTAAGGGTGATATTGGATGGAATTTATACACATCTGCCCTGCTCCCCAGAGCCCCATGGAGAGACTCGAGATACACATTGGCTTTAGGTTCATTTTGCCCTCTTTGCTAATGGTTATTTGGGGGAGGCCGAGAAATCCCTAAAATCCTATTGGTTAGTTAGAAGCGGCCAGGCCCTGGAGCATCCCCTTTTGCCTCCAAGAAAAGCCTTAAAAGGGAAGAAAGGATGTTCCCCTCACTGACACTCTAACTCAGGTCCTTCCGCTTCAGAGACTTATCCACCACCCTGCGTACCAAGGTTTACCAGGCATCACTCGCTGAATTTTAAACCCGCTGCTTAGACTTCAGCTCTCAGGAGAACCAGTTTTGATTGGAGTTCTTTTTTCACATCCTGTTTTAAAGAAAAAAAGGCACCAGTTCTTCCCTTTCCAAAAATCACTGACTATTCTTGCACAGGTGATGAAGGAGCAGTGATGGCACCCACCTTAAAGCTGAGCAGAGATTTCTATTTAACACAAATTTCCAAACTGCTCTAAAAAATCCATCTTCACACTTCGATTGGCTTGAGAATTACTTTGCCTGTTTGGGGACTGGGGCAGAATGAATGGGAAGAGGGAAGTTCAGTTTGCTAGAGCAGGGGTTCTCAAACATCATTGCACCATGACCCACTTCTGACAGCAAAAATCACTACACAACCCCAGAAGGGGGGAACTGAAGCCTGAGCCTACCCAAGCTCCGCCGCCCCACGTAGGGGAGCCTAAGGGTTTCAGCCTCCAGCAGGGGCCTGTAACGTGAGCCCTGCCCAGGGCGGAAGCCTTCAGGCTTCAGCTTCGACCCCAGCAGTGGGACTCGAGCTTTGGCCCCGGGTGGTGGGGCTTGGGGCCCCAGGAAGTCTAAGCCAGCCCTGGCAGCCCCATTAAAATGCGGTCCTGACCCACGGTTTGAGAACTGCTGTGTTAGACCCATCACACATGCACAAAGGGCCTGGTAGCAATCCTTCCACAGAGCCAGGTGTGCAAGGAGTCTTTGCGATGGCCACTGGGAAGTGCACCAGCCTCACTTACCATGAGTCTGGTGATGTCAACTTCGCCCTCGGGCTGGGTTTTAGCTGCTGAGCTAGAACGGAAAAGTCCACGCTCCATTCCCGATGCCCTGAGATGGGTAGTTATGCCGTGTCATCTTTACCCTTCTTATTCCTTACGCAGGCCCAGCAGTAGATATGAACATAGGATTACCATATTTCAACAATCAAAAAAGAGGACAGTGAGAGCCCCGCCCCTGCTCCTCCCACTTCCCGCCCCCTGACTGCCCCCCTCAGAACCCCCAACCCCTCCCTGCTCCTTGTCCCCTGACTGCCCCCTCCTGGGACCCCTGCCCCTACTTAAGCCTCCCTGCTCCTTGTCCCCTGACTGCCCCCTCCTGAGACCCCCCCCATCCTAACTGCCCCCCAGGACTCTACCCCCTACCTGTCCCCTGACTGCNTCCTTGTCCCCTGACTGCCCCCTCCTGGGACCCCTGCCCCTGACTGCACCCTCCTGGGACCCCTGCCCCTACTTAAGCCTCCCTGCTCCTTGTCCCCTGACTGCCCCCTCCTGAGACCCCCCCCATCCTAACTGCCCCCCAGGACTCTACCCCCTACCTGTCCCCTGACTGCCCAAAACCTTATCCACACCCCCGCCCCCTGACAAACCCCCGGGACTCCCACACCCCATCCAACCACTCCCCGCCCCCTGACAGACCCCCCCCACAGAACTCCTGACCCATCCAACCTCCCCCTGCTCCCTGTCTCTTGACTGCTCCCTCCAGAACCCCCCTGCCCCTTCTCCGACCCTCTGGCCCCCTTACTGTGCCGCTCAGAACAGCGTGTGGGGCTCCACACGGAGCCCGACATGCTGCCGCACTCCCCCACGGAGCGCATAGCCCGGTTCCCGCCCTCGCAGAGTGCTGTGGAGCGGCGCGCTGGGCAGCAGGGGAGGGGGGAGGACTGCTGGAGGCCCGATGCGAATGGCCGGTGATCTGCGAATGCAGGGAGGAGGTGGGGCAGGGGGGAAGAGAGAGGAGGGGAGTGATCTGAAGCTGCAGGGGAGAGGAGGGGGGGAAGCGGAGAAGGGGATCTGGCTGCTGGAGCCCCGTGCGAGTGGCTCGATCTGGCTGGCTGCCCTGTCAGCCGTGCCACGCTCTGCGGAGGGGAGGAGGGGGGGAAATACGGACATTTACAAATTCCCCCCGGACGCTATTTTTAAACTCAAAAAGCCGGATATGTCCGGGAGAATCCGGACGAATGGTAACCCTAATGAACAGCACATTTAAGTTGCATACAAAAACAATTAGAATATTTTTTTTTAGATTGCAAGTTCCAGCCCTGGAAAGGTGGCACAGGCAAGCTTAATGCTGCCTCCTTGTGTGCATGCATTCGGACACTATTTAATTTAGATGATCAGAAGCTTTTTTTTCCAATAGAACCTCACCCAATTCAGGCCCAAAGTTAGAAAAGATTAAAATTTTCGTGAGTTGATCAAGGTGATAGCTATGCAGAGAGCTTTGTAGTGGTTTGGCCTTGCTGTCCTACCAACCTCCACACCACTTTCTTTGTTTATACTAAGGATACGTCCAGCATCAGGAGTCCTCTATTGTGTGGGCCAGCAGATACACCACCTTTCTTTCCATATCACTCCACTTCTGGAAACTAACCCAGTCAAATGTCTACAGAAGCTACGGCACACACGATTCCACTAACGCAGGAGTGGTTTCCAGGGAGAAGGCTGCAGTGATATCAAGCAGTCAGATCTTCCTCTACCCCCCTATGACTAAGAGCTGACAGTTGGCCAGGAACTAGACTCTGCTTTCCTTTCCCTGTCCTCCAAAGTCTGCAGGCAGGGGGAGGATTGAGCTTTGCAGAGAAATCCTAGGAGAGATGGAGACTTGCTAGTATTACGCGTGAGGTGGCATTCTGCTTCTCCCCTCCTCCATCCCACAGTATGCTAGTGTAAGGGGACTGTTGCCCCCTTACTAACACTCAGTGGGGGTGGTTTGGTTGCTAGCTCCCAGTACCAAAACAAAGGGGAAGGGTCGATGGGAAATCAGGACCCAGGAACAATGGGGAGAGGCCAATGCTGCAGGTCAGCCTGATTGACAGGGCGGGCAGGCTAATCGGGGAGTCAGAGGCCAGGGGGGTCCTGTCCTGGTGTGAGTTGGAATTGCCTGGGTCAGACAGAGCGGGGCCGAGCTAAGGAGAGAGCAGGGCCCGAGCGGACCTGGGGAGCAGAGCCAGGCCGGGGCCAGAGGAGCAGCCCGGGGAGCTGGAGGCAGAGTGGGGCTGGAGCTGTCTGGAGCCGGGTGCGGTGAGCAGCTGGGGAGAGTGAGGGGGACCCTGGGCAGTGGGCCCAGCACAGGGAGACGCCCCCAGGCAAGAGGCCTTGCAGGCCGCACTGGGAGGGGGATCGTAAGCCTGACGGGGTGAGGGCGATGCTGGGAAGAAGGGTCCTGCCACCTAGAGCCTGAGGGCGAGTGGCCACCACCAGAGCAAGTGTCCGACCTGCAGCATCCCTGCGGCACGGCCAGGGGCCTTGGACTTGTGAGGAACAGACTGAACTTCCCTGACAGCCCAGAGCCGCTGGTTGTGATGTTCCCTGCCACAGAGCATGGTGATGGGTTTCCTTTAACCTTTCCCAGTTTTTCCTTATTTTTTTAAATTGGTGACTGTTTAATAAATTGTGTTTGCTTTGAACTGTATGTGATGATCAGGGGGTCAGGGAAGCATCCAGTAGAGAGAGAGCACCCCAGAGTGGGGACACCCTAGCCCCTGTCCTAAGTGACCACGACAAGGTTGGGGGTTGAGCCCCCCAGGAATCCTGGGCCCAGCCTTGTTGGGGTTTACGAGGACTCTGCCATACAGGAGAGTGGAAAGGTAGCCCTTGAGGTCAGGCAGGCCAGAAGGAAGTGGGAGCGAGGACTGGGATCCTTTCACTAGCCCACTTCACCAGGGTCATGTATAAGCCAGGAAAGTTCCCCACAATAATGGGACCATTCCCCCACTTACACTAGTAAGACAAGGGACACAGAGGGCCTTGCTTTCCTCTATTATCTGGAGTGGGATTGGTCATTTGCCAGACCGAGGCAGTTACCAGCCCTGCTCACAGCAGCTCACATGGCAGCTGGGAGGAGGAGATCTGAATTGAGCACCTAGTGGTTGCAGGCCCCAGAGGGGAAGGGGCAGGGGACAGGAAAATGCAGGATGGGTCTGACCTTCAGCTTCATCCTTCGGGAACATTAATGCGACTCTTCTACTCATGAGGCCCAGTCTTCATTTAGGCAGGCTCGGATGCTTCATTTGGCCCAGGCCAGGACCTTATAGCCATGAATACATACATGCACATGCCTCTCCTGAAACAGGAGGCTTCTGCCGGAGGAAAGAGAGCTGCTTCTTCCCTTATCCTCCTGCTCCCACCCCTAGAATTGTTAATACAAATGGGCCATAACTGACCTCTTGTTCATGGATCCCTTCTTACAGAGAGGGGATCAAGGATAACTTCAATGCTGCTAGTATAATGTATTCTACTTTATTCAATCAGTCCAATAATGTTACAAGACATTTCCATTGTAGTCTGACCTACAGAACTAACATGTCTGACTCATACAGGTTAGGGTGGGAAATAATCAGATACTTGTTAATCTAGAACAGCCACAGCCAGAATCGCCATTCCTGCTCCCCGGGGCTGCAACAGAATTACAGAAATGTCTGTTGAGTTGGGGGATAAAACACCCTTTGAGATCACACCTTTTTAGCGCACTGGGGAGCTCAGTTTGCCTACAGAACAGGTACAGGCCAGTAATGGCAGGGCAGCTTCCCTTTAACACCTGACACCAGATAAAGGACATCTGGTCCCCAGTTTGAGTAGTGAGAAGCAAGTCTGCCACTTGGCTACATGCCTACATTTAGGATGTTTCAGGGAGGTTTCCTAAAAAAACATGTCTGGAAAGACTTCCCGGGATTAAAGAGTTAATTGACAGTTTTACAGAAGTCTGACAGTTTCTGTGCATTTACTTGTATTTTAAATCAGCGTGGACAGTAAACAGGTACCAAAAGCAAAGAAGGTTAAGTTACCACCACATCCAAGGAGAAGGAGATTGACTGTCTGTGCCCCCAACAGTACCACAAGACCCCGTATCAATTAAATGAAAAATGAACTGAAAATTCTAGCATCACCTCGAGTGTCCAAGAACCCAAGTGTCAAAGATAAAACCTTGCCAGACATCAATAAATATGCAGTTAAAACACATTTAAGAAGCAAGTGTGGAAGGAGGGGAATCTTCACTCACACAATACTTAAAATATTTGCTCCAGGTAGTTTGAGTCATTATCATATATATTCCAGCAGTGACCATCCCCAGCTACCAAGACTTCATAGCAAAGAAAAGGGAGGTTGGTCAACTTTTGGGAATAATATAGGTCAGCATGAAGTTTTAAAGGCATGTAAAGAGAGTTATTGGGTTTCATTCTCACATACCATTAGTTGAATCAAGTGTCCGTTTCAAATGCTGTCCCTTGGATTTCAGTTTAAAAATCTACGGTTAGGCTAAGACAAGATGACATCTGTGGGCAGATTTTCTTGTGACTTTTTCCCTGCAGACAACCCTGTGAGGTATAGGCTTTCGAAAACATTAACAGCAGCTATATGTGCACCTGTTGAGTAGCGACACACGTACAGTCCCCTTTAGGACAAGAGGGAGAGAATGCGTTTTTTTGGTATCTTCATCGTCACACACCCAAACCCACTTACCCCGTCAGCAACAATAGGGAGGTTTTCTGGGCATTCAGTCCAGGTGAGGTGACTGGGTTCCCAAAAGTAAATGGTATCATAATATGTGCCTGGACTTTCATTATGTACATTGGGGTTAGTATATACCCAGCAGTTCTCCCCTCCCAACACATAGATTCTCCTCTCCCACTGCACCACACCAGCACCAGCAATTCCTCTTGGCAACTCTGGAACAACAACATCCTCGTCCATTCTGCCATCCTCGCTGATGAAGAAACACAGAGCAGAGCCACAGATAACTCCTGGAGATGGAGACCTGACAGGAAGGTGTCTCATTCTTTCCTTGGAATAGCCACCAATGACATAGATCCCATTATTCATGGGGACAGCACCTGCAGAGCAGCACGCTACAGCCAGAGGAACCTGTGTCCATATGCCAGAGTTAACGTCATAAATCAGAACTCCCTTATACATCTCTGGAAACAAGTAGTTTTTTCTCTCTCCACCTATTAAGTAAAGTTTGTCCTTGAGCGTAGCAGAGGCAGAACAGCTCAGCGCAAACGGCAGCCTAGAGATGGGAGTCCAGGTCTTCTCCATCAAGTCAAAGCACTCTGCAGAATCAAGGTAATCTTCAAACCCACCACAGCCTCCCAAAGCATAAAGCTTCTGGTTACAAGCTAAAAACCCATGTGAAGCACGAGGTACTGACATGGGAGGCAGATGTAACCACCGGCCTTTAAAAAAATCATATTTGTGAAGGGCAGCCGAGTGAGATTTGTCCCTAAGGGTGCCTCCGGATACATACAGCTTGTCACCCACTGCCACGCAGGCTGGAGAGTAGAGGGAATTCAAAGCCGGCAGCTTTTCCCAGTTCTCTTTTCGAGGGTCAAAATAGCACACATGGAATTCCTCATTTTCCATCCATTTGCTTATCCACCTGGACAGACTCACGCACACAATACACTCGTTATACATTCCCTGCCTGAGTGCCCTAGAATCAAACGGTCCATCTTTACTGTCCAGCTTCTCCTGCCACATCTGAACATCCAGACAGTGTTCCCAGTCTGACTGGACCTCCCGGACCTCATCCTGGCTAAGAAGCGGGAAGCGGATGTGCTTCATCAGCTCACCAATGAGAAGGCTACGCTCAGTTGTTTGAAACCTCACCCAGCGTTTCACAGCCTGGTAGATAACCAGCTCAGAAGCAACCATGAGGCCATCCAGAGAGATTATGCTGACCAGAGTGCTGAGGTCCAGATGTAAGAAGTCATCCTCCTCGGAGAGGTGCCCAAAGTTTGTGGTAACGAGGTTCATGGCGACACCAAGCAGAGCTTGATCATTGTGTGCATAAGCCAGCGCATAATACACAAGGCAGTTCTCAGTGGAGACATGCTTCACAAGGAACCTGGTAGGAATAACCAGAGATTGGAACGTTACTGGGTAGATCATAAGTGAGAGAGACATTTACCTCTGTATCTGAAATTGGGGCAATTGGAGTAAGACATCCTTGATGTTTCACCAGCAATAAGCTTCACTCATGAAAGGGCTGGCTTCACAGCCCTGGAGACTAGAGACAGTGCATGCTTCCTTCTCCCACCAGCCCCTACCAGTTTGTGATGGAGGAAGCTGTTGCAGATAGGGGATTACTGGCTCAGTCTGGAAGCCTGGGGATCCCGAGGCCAGCCACTGTTTGTGAGGGAGCAGCATTTCCTGCTGCAGATGCAGCTAATTTGCCCTGCTCACTCCCACCCACTGGAGAGTAGCACGAGGAGCTGCAGTCACCCATCTCAGCAGAAGAGCCTGCCGTGGTTTTGAGCTGTAGATCCTTCTCCCTGCCCCCGGTATGTGCAGGCTGTAGGAATGGGACCCCGACATTTCTGTAGTTTCTCCCACATTTCATTTTAAACCCAACCTCCCTGGGAGGAGGGAAGGGGTCATTTCTGGGGGCCAGGACATGGAAATAAAGCCAAGGGATTAATAGAAAATATGAAAGACTTTTTAAAAAACAGGGAAAGGGGGAGAGCAGGTCTATTGGTAAATAAGGTAATGAAACCAATGCCGGTTCACAAATTCAGCCATACAAGATGCATTACTGAACTAGTGGAACATTTGAACTGGTCGTCGTGGTTATCAGACTTCAGATACAGTCTGTAGTTACTGGAACCAGCCTGACATTGAAGGCCACATACATGTGTAACCCACACACCTCCTGGGCGGGGCGTCTGTCCAATCTAGTGACACCGCCAGTGAGTGAGAGAGAGAGAGAGATGAATGAGTCTGCTCTGCAGCCTTAGCTAACAGCCATATGGCCTTTAGCTCATGCATTTAGCTCAGAGGTCCCATCCCGTCTGCCGCCAACCAGGTGTTCATGCATTACCCTCCCTCTGACCCCAAGACCAAATCTAAGGCTAGTTGGTTCTGTTGTATTACCTGGAGCAGATCTCCAGCAGGGGGACAACCTGAAGCCTGCTGGCTGCTACAAACACCCCCTGGGCAGACTCTTTAGTAAGAGAGATCTCTCCCATGTACAAATAGTTCAGCATGGTTTGCACAATGGAAGAGGCCATGTCCTGAAGCACAACTTCTCCATCCTGGGATTCCTTGAACGAGCTGGTAAAGATGCCCTTGAAGTAAGGGCTGACAGCTGCCATCAGCAACCTATGGGGATAGGGAAATAGTATTAATGGAGCAGAGACCAGTTACAGTTCTACCTCCCTCAGGGGGCTCTGACCTCCTTAGCGCTCAGGCAGAGCAGAGCAAGACCTGATCAGATTTTGGAAAGGAGACGTCCAAGGAAAGGCCAGCAGTCTGCAGGAAGTGGTATTATTGGCTCAGTAAGAGTCACCCTCTTCAAGCTAGTATTGCAGCATGGTGTGACAGGGTACTGTAACTGTTGAAGGTGGAGACAAACATTGAGCTAATGAAAGAACCCCTAACACTTTGATTACCCAATAGAGTCCCTCACACGAGGCTAACTAATCACGAGGAGAGAGAAAGTAATATAGATCAAACATTTTCACTTTGGTAAGAGGTTAACATTGGGTTCTCAGAATAAAATTAAGATATATTAAACAACCCAGTCCTAGTATTAGGAATCTAGAAGAAAAAGATGAATAGCAAAGGTGACAATTTACATTAGTCAAAGCTGAATGGGGAACTTTAGAGGGACCTAACTGTGACGAACTGGGCCTGTTCTCACTGTGGTCTGTGAATGCTGACAGGGGAGTGTGCTGGGATAGTCTGCATTGCAGGATGGGATCTGCCCAGGGCGCATTCCTGAGTGTGTAACATGAGAACCCAGGAAGGGTTTGAAGGCCAGGTGACTCCTGAGCCCGGGAAACTGGACAAAGGCTGTGGGAGGGGTCGCTGAAGGCAGTGTGCTGGAAGCAGGCTGGGGAGATGGCTGGGAGGCAGAGATGGCTCTGACCCCCCCCAAGGGGGGCTGGGCTGGGATGGCCGGGGACCCCAAGATGGACCTAACTGAGGGGGTCCCTGTTGTCTGTGCCTGCAAGACCTGTCTTGGACTGTATTCCTGTCATCCAAATAAACCTTCTGCTTTACTGGCTGGCTGAGAGTCATGGTGAATCGCAGGGAGCCGGGGGTGCAGGGCCCTGAGTTCCCCAATACTCCGTGACACTAACAAAACTACATGATGGGCAACTGTCAAGGCTGCTTCCCCACTCTGAACTTTAGGGTACAAATGTGGGGGTCTGCATGAAAACTTCTAAGCTTAACTACCAGCTTAGATCTGGTCCGCTGCCACCACTCCCAATGTGCTAATTCCCTTCCCTGGGTAGCCTTGAGAGACTCTTCACCAATTCCCTGGTGAATACAGATCCAAACCCCTTGGATCTTAAAACAAGGAGAAATTAACCATTCCCCCTCCTCCCTTCCACCAACTCCTGGTGGATCAAGATCCAACCCCCTTGGATCTAAAAACAAGGAAAATCAATCAGGTTCTTAAAAAGAAGGCTTTTAATTAAAGAAAAGGTAAAAATCATCTCTGTAAAATCAGGTTGGAAAATAACTTTACAGGGTAATCAAACTTAAAGAGCCCAGAGGAGCCCCCTCTAGCCTTAGGTTCAAAGTAACAGCAAACAGAGGTAAACACCCTAGTAAAAGGAACATTTACAAGTTGAAAAAACAAAGATAAAAACTAACACGCCTTGCCTGGCTGTTTACTTACACGTTTGAAATATGAGAGACTTGTTCAGAAAGATTTGGAGAGCCTGGATTGATGTCTGGTCCCTCTCAGTCCCAAGAGCGAACAACCCCCAAAACAAAGAGCACAAACAAAAGCCTCCCGCCAAAGATTTGAAAGTATCTTGTCCCCTTATTGGTCCTTCGGGTCAGGTGTCAGCCAGGTTACCTGAGCTTCTTAACCCTTTACAGGTAAAAGGATTTTGGAGTCTCTGGCCAGGAGGGATTTTATAGTACTGTACACAGGAGAGCTGTTACCCTTCCCTTTATAGTTATGACAGCAACACAATAGATTCTTCAGTGTTGATAAACGCAAAGCAATACCGATTGGAAGGAATATAAAGGCTGCTATATCAGGGTATACGCCAACCTTGGATGAAAAGAGTTCCTCTATCAATAGATTATTCCAAGGTTAATTTTTTTTTAAACTAAGACAAAAACAAAGCAAAACCACATACAGATTTTCCTCTGAAGTATCCACTGTTGGCAACTGCAAGAACAGGGGACTGGACTAATAGACTGACCACTGGTCTGATCCATTCTGACAATTCCTATGTTAACCCAGCAGCACTGGCAAAGTTTAAAGTTGTGCTGTTATCTGCTGCCCTCATAATTCTGTTACAGCAGTGACACCTGCTCTGCCTGTGCTGAGAACTGGCACGGTGTTCTTGTACTATGAAGCCGTGTCCTACATCAGAGTCTACATTGCCCAGCAAAGCAATGCAATACCTGTACTCCATGACTGTCTAAAACGTATGCCTAGGTGAGTTGTATGCAGTGTTGTTGTAGCCATGTTGAGGGGAGTTGGTAAATTGAACTCAGGTCAGGAAATGTAGAATTAAGGTCTTGGCTGACAAAGGACAGCCAACTGTGAGTGGGATGCAGTGGAGGGAGAGGGGAATGATGTGCTGGTGCTTGGCTCCCTTTTGATAAAAGTGCTTTTGTTACACACAGACTCAGTGCTTGTCCGTGGGGAAATACTGTCTCATGGTGGGGCCCAGGGGTGGTGGTAAGTTTTCCCAGATTACTGGGTGGGGAGCTCAAGCCAGTTCCATGTTGTAGTACAAGACGAATCCCTGAACCTGGCCCTCATTGCTGCCAACGTCACCTGGCAGAAGGGTTACAAGTGTTAGGTAGTGTAGGGCCAAGAACCAGTCTGTGCAGGACCCCACCAGAAATACACCTAAGTGAGAGTTCCCCATTTACAGTTGGGCCTGATAGAATAAAAATGGTGAACTATTTAATGTGCAGTGTTAAATTTTATATTTTAAAAATCAAGACATCATGCAAGACCGACTCAAATGACCTACAGAATGTAAGTATATGACCTTTATCAACCAAACTTGTAATGTCATAAAAACCCCACCTTGAAATACTTACCTGTGACATGGGAACCTTTTTCCTTCAGCAACTATGGTGGCATCACAGAGCAGTTGGTCCTGGTACAGCTGCCTTAAACCTGTAGGAATGGGGAAGCCAAGACAAGGCTGCTGTTAGAGACGGCACAGAAACATCCAGGGGAGAGAGTTCTGTCTGAAGGCCCTTAACACATACTGTTACCTTGTAGCAGCTACACTGATGGGTGGAAAGAGCCTGCTTCATGGGTGATGGAGTGCCACGCTCAGCTGGTTAGGGGATTATGGGAAGTAGTTCAGATGAGTAATTTAAGACACTACTGGCCTGGGGTCCACTACAACAAACTCACCACCACTGGCATCAACCCTCCCCCTTGCTGTCCGACTCAGAGTGACAGTGGCTGACTGGGCAATGGAGAATGGGCTGCTGGTGCACTAGGTCATATGAGGGATCTTGCCTAGTTGTCACCTCTACTGTTCCTGCTCTAGATGGTCACAGAGGCCTTTGGTCTGCAGGGCTCCCAAGTAGTCATCTTTTGCCAGCACTTAAGATAAACAGAAGAGGTATTTGCCCTCATGGCAGTTGATGGGGGAATGTTTGCAGGCCTGACTGTTCATCTTTCATGGAGCATCCCATGGAATGTTGCCCAAATGTCAGACAGGACCTGTTCTACATCGGGTCAGACTAGAAAGCCGCAAACTTACCCTTTCTCGTGAAGTACTCCAGTGGATTAGGTGCATTTGCTGTGTTTTCCTCCCTGCCTTCCCACTCTGGTGCACAATCCATGTTCCAAGCCACTAAAAACCAGAGTCAGTAATCAGAGGGTGGCTTTCAGGATCCTTGGTGTCACTAGCCAGTCCTGCCATTTAAGAAAGGATAAGAAGTTGGTAACTAATTACCAGAGAAAATTTGTTTCATAGCCGTTCCCAGATCTCCCTTGGGAGCAAAGTTTTCCTTAGACAGTGGAGCTGACCTCAGCCAACATTTTGTCCAGTCTTAGATTCAGAGATGCCAAGGCCAGAAGGGACATCTCTAGAACTGCAGAGTTCCCCCAACACCAAGTGCTGTCAATGGGAACTGCAGGGCACAGCAATTCTGGAAGTCAAGCCTAAGCAGTTTCAACATGGGCACCCCAAAAATATACACGAGTCAAGGCAGTCCAGACCAGTGGTTGTTTTGGCCTTGGTTTAAATAAATTAATGGAGATATCCCATCTCCTAGAACTGGAAGAGACCTTGAAAGGTCATTGAGTCCAGCCCCCTGACTTCACTAGCAGAACCAAGTACTGATTTTTCCCCAGATCCCTAAGTGGCCCCTTCAAGGATTGAACTCCCAACCCTGGGTTTAGCAGGCCAATGCTCAAACCACTGAGCTATCCCTCCCCCCCCCAATTACAGTCCTAGGACAGTAACAAAAACCCCGAGCAAACTCCCCTGCCAAAACCAACATGCAGAGCCCAAAACACTGCTACAGAGGCTTGTCTGTAACTGGATCAGTCTCGCATACAACCACAAACACCAGCAACGCTAGAAGGGTTCGTGTCCCTGCGCACACAGGTATTTTCTGTTACTAGGACAAGGAATTTCCTGGTTGGCTGGGGATGAAGAGTGCTCATCCAGCAGCAGGTTAGCTCTAATTAGCTCCTTACTGCACTGTACGAGCACTTCAATCCTTAATGGTTTGTATTCGCTCAGCAACCCTGGGGGGGCATTATCCCCATCCTGCAGAAGGGGAAAGGAGACACGGAGAATGAAGTGATTTGCCCAACATCACACAGGACATATGTGGCAGAGGCAAGAATCAAACCCATATTTTAGAAGCCCCAGGCGAATACCCTCCCCCCACACCATCCTGCAGAGAGAGGAGAGAAGGTTCATCAGCTCAGGGTATCACAGAAAGCAGCTGTTCTTCTCCTGATCCCCCCCAAAGCAGCAGACTGGCTCACTTCCTAACGCTGTAGTTCTACCTGAAGCCACCCATCCTTCCTCTGCATTCAAGCTAGCATGGCCCCTTCAAACAAGGAAAAGGGGGGCACACTCTTCTCATGTGTCAGCACCTTGACTGGAGGGAAGGTAAAGTACAGGGCCCAGCACAGCCCCCTTTGCTAGCTGGGCTCAGGCAGATCCTTTCTTTCAGGGGCCAGCAAGAGCTATTCCTCCTGCCTTGTCTCTACCTCCTTGCAAGTCAGTGAGTTGTATAAAGCATGGCTTTTCTGGGCCCCAGTGGAGAGAGAACCCAGAGCTCCTCCCCTAGGAAAGCCAGCTAGAGTCTGCTGCCTTCTTTTAAAATCCCTTCTCCCTAACAAGCCCCAGCTGGCAGGTCCTCCCTCCAGGGTTAACAGCACTGGTATTTTCAATCAGCAAAAAGTCTCTTTCCTTTCCCAGGCTTTCAGCCTTCCTTGGCCAGCTGGGTGTGGAGGTGGCACTTCCAGTCCCAGGAGACTCAGGGGAGCTCCCTAGCATCCAGTCTCTCTCTTTAGAGACTCTCTCTAGCCACATGGACAGGAGTCAGAGGACAGCTAGGGAGGGCAATAAAGCTACCACCGGATTGAGGACACACTTCTCCAAACTCATGTGTGTGCAAGACAGAGGCCAAGGGAGAACTTCCCTCTGCCCTGCCCACAGATCTAACTTTCCTTGTGCTGCAGATTCAAGCAAAGGAGGCCAACTGCAAAAATGTTTCATGGGGTTAATATATAGACACACCCTCCCCCACCCCTCAGGGCCTCAGCACCAATCTCCTACCTGGGCCACCAGCAGCCACTAATCATCACAGCTACTAAGGAGCCATGCAGGTGTAACCCATGTTCTGTACATATAAGACTAGGCCCTGCCCCGCCCTATGCAGGAACCAATCAGAACCGCGGCCATGCTGGCAGCTCCACCTTTGCAGCAGCCGTCCCAAGGGTTACACTAGCTGCGCTCACAATTCTTTGCCTTCCGAGTTCTGATTGGGCAGGAAGAGGCATCTTGGTTGGAAGCAGGGAATGCTGCTGCCCTGTCCTGCAGCCCCAGTGTGGGAGGGACAGACAACAGCTGTTCCCAGGTCTCACCCTAGGTCCATCTCCAGACAGCAGGCGTGTCAGCCCTCAGAGGGATGGGAGCAGGGGCCTGAGTGGATGGGAAGTGCAGTGGCAAAAGCCCCTGGGGAAAAAAAAAGGAGTCACCGGGCAAATGAAAAGTAGTCTCCTCTTGAGGGGAGATTCCAGGAGGGGATGGGAGGTCCCCACGTTGAGAAAGAGGAAACAGTGAGGAGGGAGCTGTGAGCCTTTCTGTGCCCCAAGGGAGCTGAGTAAAACCCCCATCCACCCTGTGCATTTAGGCCCTGGCCTAACAACAGAGAACACCCTTAAATAAGGCGGGTGAACACTAAGGAGGGAGAAGAGCTACTGAAGCTAAAGGGCAATGTTGGCACATGAGGAAATGGGGATACGCTGGCCCTGGATATATGTTTTCTGGGAATTAGAGGAGGGAAGTTCTGGAACAGCTTCCCAGTAGGAACATTGGGGACAAAACCCCCAAGTTGGAAGGTGGCTCTTGATGAGTAGTGCTGGCACATCATGGATTTTGCTGAACAAAACATTTCATTCAACCTGAAACAAAACTTGTGTTTCTATTTTGGGGATTTTAACAAAAGCAAAGGAGACCTCGATTCACCAGTCAGGGGAGGAGAAGATAGTGGCTTCCTTGTAACTTTTATGCTAGTGGTTAGAGTACTTCCCCGGGATGCAGGAGACCTGGGTTCAAATCCCAGCTCTGTCTGATGTGGTGCATGGACTTGAACGTGTATTTCCTACATTAGCAGGGAAGCACCCTAATTACTGGGTTATGGATACGCTGGGCCAGGGTTTTCTCAGTCTCTCCTATTGAAGTGGGTCCACTGTACACATAAATACATACATATTCAGTAGAGACTCACTCTGTAGTCTGGTGGTTATGATACTTCCTGGGGAGATAGGACACCCAGGGTCTGTTCCAGCTTCTATTTAATTATTTATACATAGTTGAACTACATCAACAAGAGAGATTGAGAGAGACCTGCCATAGAATATCTTTGTATCCCCTCCAAACTTTTTGTATTTTCATAGATTCCATCACTGTAACTGGATGTTCTATGCATCCAATCCTTTTCTGAATCCATCATACACTTGTCTTCATATCTTGTGGCAATGAGTTCCACAGGCTAACTGTGTTGTGTTAAAATGTAACCTGGGTCTCTGGTGCTAGTTCAGTTACTTGAAGACAGATATAGCACCTAGCATTGCTTTTAGTTGGGCATTCTGGTCACAGCAAAGTGTTGGCTAGCTTAGTCAGGGCACCCATGTGGGTGGTGAGAGAACCACCTCCACATCTACCCCACAGCAGGGGGAGGAAGGATTTAAACCCAGGTTTCTTACATCCTAGGGAGTCCTCTAACCACTGGGCTAAAGGTTATAAGCCAGGTGCCACCTTTTTCCAACCATCTTTTGTGTGGGTTTAGATGTGCTCTGAGCACATCTACCAGATCAGGGCCTGAAGGCAAGATAGGCAGGCGAGTGCCTAGTTTGTGAATTCCACTGGGGCTTAGCCACGGGTTAATCTCTGAGTTGCTGGGTGGTGTTAGGTTTAGATGGCTAAGCACCTGCCCAGCTGCTGAAATTTAGACACCTTGGAGACTTTAAGGGTGGAAACTTCAGGCACCTAGGTACTTTAGGAGTCTTCAGGATTAGGCAGAAGCTGTATGGTGGCACCAAAATGCTGGATTTAGGTGTGTAAAGTGGCCCCTTGTGAAACTTGCCCAGTATCCAAAGAACATGTAAGATATCAGAACTGGCACTTTAATCTATATACTTGTAATGTAAAATCATTGCTGATGGGAAGTGCAGAATGGAGTCAATGGACTCTGACTCCGAAAGAGATTTGGGACTAGTGGAGGCAGGGCCGGCTCCAGGGTTTTGGCCACCCCAAGCAGCCAAAACAAACAAACAAACAAACAAACAAAAAAGCCGTGATCACGATCTGCGGCGGCAATTCGGCGGGAGGTCCTTCGCTCCCAGGCAGAGTGAGGGACCGTCCACCGAATTGCCGCTGAATACCTGGACATGCCGCCCCTCTCTGGAGCGGCCGCCCCAAGTACCTGCTTGACAAGCTGGTGCCTGGAGCCGGCCCTGAGTGGAGGAACTTGAGCTCCCAAGGTGACGCAGTGGCCTAAAGAGCTTATGTGATCCTGAGATGCCTAAAAAGAGGAATCTCCAGTAGGTGTGGAAAGGTTATTTTACCTCCACCTTTGGCACTGGTGCAACTGCTGCTGGAATATTGTGTCCACTTTTGGTGTCCATAATTCAAGAAGGATGTTGATAAACTGGAGCAGGTTCAGAGAAGAGCCCCAAGAATGATTAAAGGATTAGAAAGCCTGCCTTACAGTGATAGACTCAAAGAGCTCAGTCTATTTAGCTTAACAAACAGAAGGTTAAGGGGTGACTTGATCACAGTCTATAAATATCTGCCCGGGGAACAAATATTTAATAATGGGCTCTTCAGTCTAGCAGAGAAAGGTGTAACACGATCCAATGGCTGGAAGTTGAAGCCAGACAAATTCAGACTGGAAATAAGGTATACATTTTTGACAGTGAGGCTAATTAAATATTGAAACAATCTACCAGTGTATAAATTCGGATTATTGAAAATAAGAGAAATGTAAAAAAAAAAAAAATTATCATGTTTACCAAAAAATAAAATTCTCACGTTTACCAGCTGTTTAAGGGGGCACCCCACAGGACCAGAGACACCAGTCTATATCAGTGCACAGTGAAGAAAACCCCGAGCGTCAGAGGAAAAAAGATAAAGTACTTTATAAATAACAGATTGGTCAGCTATACTTCTGTTACCCTTTGATGTACCCCAGGATAGCAATCCCAAACACATATGCACCTACACACCCCGAAGCAAGACATGCAGGTAGGTTGTCAATCAAAACGTAATAACCATGAATTGATTAAGTCAGCAATCGTTTAAAAAACCATGATAAAAGTCTGCACAGCAGATGTGTAGTAGCGTCCCTGAGTAGCTGTACACACCCAAACTATGTGTGCGCGCGCGCACGCACACACACACACACACACACACACGAGGAACACTGAGTTTAGGGAGCAGAACCAGGAAATAGAACAGGAAGCAGGAAGCCAACTCACAAATCAATCAGTACAATTTCCTTCCCTTCTCCCCAGAAGTTCAGCAGTGGCTGGCCAGAGGCTCCAGGTGATCCTGGCAACGTAGGTTACACCTTTGATTCAGCTCCGAGCATGGATGCTGTTGCAGTGGCACAACTTCCCCAGTTGGCCACATGACATCATCACGCACAGAAAGAGCGTCCGTTCCCCTCTCCGTTCCCCTTTCAGTAGGGTAAGCCGTGTATCTTGATCAGGGGTCTCAAACTCAATTTACCTTAGGGTCAGTGCCAGTCCTCAAATCCTCCCAGCAGGCCAATAATGTTACTCATGCTGCCCAGAACCCACCCCCCCAAAACTCTGCCCCCCAAAAAAACTCTGCCCCCACCTGCCTAAGGCTCTGGGAGGGAGTTTGGGTGGGGGAGGAGGTCTGCGGTAGGGATTGGGGTGCAGGCTCTGGGAGGGAGTTTGGGTGGGGGAGGAGGTCTGTGGTAGGGGGTTGGGGTGCAGGCTCTGGGAGGGAGTTTGGGTGGGGGAGGAGGTCTGCGGTAGGGATTGGGGTGCAGGCTCTGGGAGGGAGTTTGGGTGGGGGAGGAGGTCTGTGGTAGGGGGTTGGGGTGCAGGCTCTGGGAGGGAGTTTGGGTGCAGAACGGGTTAGAGGTTGGGCTCTGGGAGGGAGTTTGGGTGGAGGAGGGGCCGGCAGACACATGGAGCGAGCAGGCAGCGCAGGCTGCGCTGCCAGGGCCCCAGGCCATTGTAAATCGCCTGGGGGGGAGCACCCAGGGGTGGGGCCAAGGGAAAGACCCAGCCCCCAAACTGCTAGAGCCCTGCAGGCCACATTGGGGAGGTTCCTGGGCCGCATATGGTCCACGGGCCATGAGTTTGAGACCCCTGATCTTGGTGGTTAACAACACATTCTTCACATGCTAAGTGCACTTGGCACGCTCCCTACCCTGCAAGATCACCGCACAAGTAGCATTTTTTGAATCCCGTTGAGCCGCAGTTAGCCGGGTAATTATCCAAAGTGAGAATTCTGGAGCACGCCCAAGACTTTTCTGGTGCCGTGGAGGAACTAATTCCCCCTGCTGTTACTCACCCCTTCTTGTCAACTGTCTGAAATGGGCCACCCTCATTACCACTACAAAAGTGATTTTTCCTCCCTTGGTATTCTACTGCTAATTGAATTGTCTCGTTAGCACTGACCTCCCCCGCCACCCTTGGTAAGGCAACTCCCATCTTTTCATGTGCTGTATATTTATACCTGCTACTGTATTTTCCACTCCATGCATCTGATGCAGTGGGTTCTAGCCCACGAAAGCTTATGCCCAAATAAATGTGTTAGTCTCTAAGGTGCCACAAGGACTCCTTGTTGTTTAAATGGGTCTCAGGTGCTCACCAGAGTAGCTGAGGGGTTAAGGCAGTGAACATAAAGTCTCATGGGGGTGGGTCTGTGTGGGTTTGAACCCCCTTTCTGGTAAGGTTGTGCTCACTGCTGTCTCCTTTTGACCAGCTGATGCAAAAGTTCAGGCTGCTGCTTCTCTTTAACATAGCGTGCTGCACCCCCCTAAAAAACAACATCTCCTTGTTTGGCTAGAAACTGCCTAGGCTCCAGGGAGATTTGAACCCACAACCTCTGGTTTACAAGGCCAATGCTCTGACCCCTGAGCTACAGAGCCAAGGCACAGGCTGTTGCCTTTCTCCTCACACATGCACATAAGTGATGCTGTGCCTGCCTGGGCCACTTCCTACCACCCGACTATTGTCTGTGGCAAGGAGGTGTGAAGAGTCTTCTCACCACTGGGCACTTTGGTGTGGCCTGGCAGCTCTTTTCCCGATACATTAGAGACTTTACGGTGGCACAGCTGCGCCGCTGCGAGCTCTCTAGTGTAGCCGCTCTACGCCAACGGGAGACTCTCCCTCCGACTTAATGAATCCACCCCCAGCGAGCGGCGCTAGCTATGGTGACGGGAGAAGCTCTCCTGCCGACATAGCGCTGTCCATACCGGCACTTCGGTCGGTGGAACTTATGTTGCTCAGGAGAGTGGCTTAGTCACATCCCTGTGGTAGTGCTGACATAGCCTTAGGGTGGCAGCTGTCTCCTCCTGTGAGTCGGCCAGGTCAGTTCCCAGTCTGTCCCATCGGGGTAGTCCAAAAACAACCCAAGGGGAATTAACACAAACAACCTGAGTTCCATGACAAAGAGAAGGAAATCTCTCTCTCTGACAGTGTGTCCAAAGCAGTTGTTAGGTGAGAGAGAAATTTAGAAGTTAATGGAGATATCCCATCTCCTAGGAACTAGAAGGGACCCTAAAAGGTCATTGAGTCCAGCCCCCTGCCTTCACTAGCAGGACCAAGTACCGGTTTTTGCCCCAGATCCCCAAGTGGCCCCCTCAAGGATTGAACTCACAATCCTGGGTTTAGCAGGCCAATGCTCAAACCACTGAGCTATCCCCCCTTAATTGAGTTACTCTGTGGGAATGACAGGTGATGAGTTAATCGATGTTCACCCGGAGCCTTCTTAGGGACCAAGCCTGGGGAGAAACTGCAAGTTCTGAATAGGCAATTGATTGAATTGTCCTTGAATCATAGAATCATAGAATATCAGGGTTGGAAGGGACCTCAGGAGGTATCTAGTCCAATCCCCTGCTCAAAGCAGGACCCAATCCCAACTAAATCATCCCAGCCAGGGCTCTGTCAAGCCTGACCTTAAAAACCTCTAAGGAAGGAGATTCCACCACCTCCCTAGATAACCCATTCCAGTGCTTCACCACCCTCCTAGTGAAATAGTGTTTCCTAATATCCAACCTAAACCTCCCCCACTGCAACTTGAGACCATTTCTACTTGTTCTGTCATTCATACCACTGAGAACAGTCTAGATCCATCCTCTTTGGAACCCCCTTTCGAGTAGTTGAAAGCAGCTATCAAATCTGCCCTCACTCTTCTCTTCAGCAGACTAAACAATCCCAGTTCCCTCAGCTGCTCCTCATAACTCATGTGCTCCAGCCCCTTAATCATTTTTGTTGCCCTTCGCTGGACTCTTTCCAATTTTTCCACATCCTTCTTGTAGTGTGGGGTCCAAAACTGGACACAGTACTCCAGGTGAGGCCTCACCAATGTCGAATAGAGGGGAACGATCAAGTCCCTCGATCTGCTGGCAATGCTCCTACTTATACAGCCCAAAATGCCATTAGCCTTCTTGGCAACAAGGGCACACTGTTGACCCATATTCTGCTGCTCTATTCTCATTAAATTCCTGGGTAATCTGTTTCTTTACAATATGATTCATTCCCACTAAGGACTTCAAATTTTTAGACATCACATGACTCCTTTTTCCCACACAGAGGATCCTAAACCTGCAATAAACCCATCCCACAAATATGCCCCATCTACTTTGTTAGAGTAACCCAAAGAAGCACCCTTAACACCTCAACCTTAACTGGGGATGGTGCCCTGATCCAGCCCATTGCTTTCAGCTCGCTTCCCACCCCTCCTGTGTTCTGTCCCCCATGCCCTGCTCCTGCCCCCATGGGCCTGTGGGGCGGCACCTGACCTATCCCCATCCTGTTCCCTCACTGCGACCTTCCTCTACCGCTCTTGCAAGAACGGGCTGTATGGGCCCCAAGACATGTTTTGCGAGCATGCCTGAATTCGCAGATGCTATGAAAAGAACCACTTTCATCGAATCCCCATTAAATGGCGTTACACGCCTCAGGCCTCTGCTGGGCTTGCTGCAGAATGAACAGGCCAACGCCTCTGTGTACTCCGGGTCCCCGTGACATCATCCAGTCCAACCACAGCGTATGATACGGTATGTCCCACCGGATCCCAGTTTGTGTGGCTGCCCTCGATCCAAACTGTTCATCATAAATAAACCAAACATGCCTCCAAACGTATTCTGTGCCCCCCCGGTTATATCCTGATTATTACTATGTCTGGGGAAGGCTCTGCAATCATGCCCGCTGGATCAGGAAACAGCCTCCCAATTTCCCCAGGTTGTAGCTACCCTTGGCCAGTTGGGCATGTCATTGCCCTGCTTGCTCGGACTTGGCTCACTGTCTGTCAGCACCTCCCTGGGCCTACATATTCCCCTTCCAGGACTTTATCCCGAGTAGTACTGAGGTGAACTTCCATTGGGTTGGCTTCCCCAGCATAATGATCCTTGAGACTGACTGCTGGGGCACCTTCAGTGCCTGGTTGCCCAGCAGCTACTCCTGGGCAGCAACTCGGTCCCGTGAATTGATGGTCCCTGTCAATGGGTGACTTGAAAGGTGCTCAGAAATCCCCCCTCCCCCGATTAAGGGTTCCTGTTCCCTGGCAAGAGGTCTCCACACCTGACTATCTCCCACACTTGGGCCCACGCCTGGGCTTCTATAACTACCCTTTTGGACCCCCCGACCCAGGGGTGCTCCCAGTTGCTACAATAACTGCAGGTTAGCTTAGCCCAGGAGATGACGGAACAACCTGAGCAAATGAGAGCCAGAACCAAGGTGCAATGCTCCACACAGGGTGGGATCGCTTACCTCGATCGGCACATATACATCCCACCAGGGTGCCCCCAGCTAGAAGTGCTTCACCTCTTGCCATGACACTCTGTTGGTGGGCCATTCTGGCCACCTGAAGATTTTCTGCCTGGCTTCCTGGTGCTTCTGACGGCCCTGTACACAAGCCAAAGTCCAGGACTACATTAAATCTTGTGACCTATTATGTTCACACACCAAGATGTCCTGTGCTAAGCCCCTTGTCACTCTAATACTCATGGAGACCCCACCTAGACCTTGGGTCTCGATCACCATGAATGTCTTCAGCCCCGTGACTCTGAAGACCACACGGTGGTCTTGACAGTTGTGTGCTGGGGGCGGGGAGAGCTAGCGTCTCCCTATCTTTCCTCTGGGTGGTGGTATTCACTCGAGTTCTGACAGTGGGGGCCACGCTAAATTTAACCTCACTTGCTAACTGAGGGTAGGGCTGCCAAATCTAGGTGAAAGATGAAAGGAAAGCGAGGGTGAGGACAGATGTTTCTACCTGGTGATGTGAACCACTTTGGAGGACAGGTTTAAAATTCAAAAGGAGCTTGACAAATTGGAGAATTGGTCTGAATTCAACAAGATGAAATGGGGAATAACTATCTAGGTGGTAGTATTGCTGAAAAGTATCTGGGGGTTGTAGTGGCTCACAAACTGAATAGGAGTGGCCAATGTGATGCAGCTGCAAAAAAGGCCAATATGATTTTGGGGTGTATTAACAGGCATGTTGTATGTAAGACACAGGAGGTAATTGTCCCACTGTACTTGGCACTGGTGAGGCCCCAGCTGGAGTACTGCGTCCAATTCTGGGCACCACATTTCAGGATAGATGTGGACAAACTGGAGAGAGTCCAGAGGAGAGCAACAAAAAGGATAAAGGGTTTAGAAAACGTACCTATGAGGAAAGGGTAAAAAACCCAGGCATGTTTAGTCTTGAGAAAAGAAGACTGAGGGGGGATCCTGATAACAGTCTTCTAATATGTTAAGGGCTGTTGGAAAGAGGAGGGTGATCAATTGTTCTGCATGTCCACTGAAGGTAGGACAAGAAGGAACTAGATATTGAATCCAGTCCTTGCTGCTGCTGACACCGCCTGGCAGAAGGGGCAACACGTTTCTTCTTTTAAATCCAAGTAAATCGGCCTAAGAGAAACTCTAAAGAAATAACTTTTAAACAACGGCTTTGCATTTTTTAGCATAGTCCCTCTCAGACAAGGCACCGGCAATTAAGAAGGGACCCTTGAAGGATTCTGTTCTATGAATGCAATACCTTTGACAAGGTGCAACTTGTATTTCTTTGAGAAGTTACTTGAAATGTGTTAAGTGTGGGAGAAGTACTCAAGAATTGGTAACGGATGATTATAAGTGGCAAGGACTCTGAGTGATTGATTGTTCTGTAGTATAACCACTAGACTCTAATACTGGTCTGTATCAATTGCTTGCAAAACTGTATGTCGTGACCTTTATAGCCTAGGATGTTTGGGGCTAGAGTTACAAAAAGCCTTATGCATTTTAGGCATTAACCCTAAGCTCCAGACCAGGCATCCAGATGCCTAAGCCCCAGAGCGATGCATGAACTGGAGGAAGTTAGGCATTTGTCGGCTTGACTTGTCTGCGTGTCCTGATCCAGTCAGCATGGTCAGAGCTTGCCTATCGGATGGGGCCCCTACAGACAAGCTTACACAAAATGACGGGGGAGGCAAGAACGACAACTTCCTTCCTAATTAAAAAAAGTCATTGGTGTAGGGGGATTGGATCCTAGATCTCACACCCCCCAGGCCGGTATGCTCCCTACCAAGCTACAAAGTCATTCTACTGCTTGCTTACTTGCACTCTCTCTCTGTTCATTGAATCTTTCCTTATTCAGCAACAGGGAAACAGCTTCAACAGGAGCGACGGAGAAACCCCCACCCTAGAATATCCCAGAGAGCACTGGTTAGAGAACTCATAGAATCATAGACTTTAAGGTCAGAAGGGACCATTATGATCATCTAGTCTGACCTCCTGCACAATGCAGGCCACAGAATCTCACCCACCCACTCCTGTATCAAACCTGTGTCTGAGCCATTGAAGTCCTCAAATCATGGTTTAAAGACTTCAAGGTGCAGAGAAGCTTCCAGCAGGTGACCCGTACCCCACACTGCAGAGGAAGGCGAAAACCCCCCAGGACCTCTGCCAATCTGCCCTGGAGGAAAATTCCTTCCTGACCCCAAATATGACGATCAGCTAAACCCTGAGCATGTGGGCAAGACTGGTTAGAGAATCTTGTCCACATTTGCACATAGGTATTACAAGTGGGTTGCTTCCTACTATGTAACAGCACTCTCTTTACGTTCTCAGAACAGGTTGTTCTAACCCTGTGAACCATCTATCAGCTGTGCCGTGAGTTGAAGAGCCTCAAGGATGGGATGAAGGATTTGACCACCATCTTGAGAGAGAAGATGTGAGATGGTCTGGAGGGTGGTTGGTTGACAAACAGTGAGCTGGGTGAGATGAGGGAGCCATGTTTTTCTTGGCCATGTCAGAACGACTAGAATCACCTTGGCCTTGTCTTTCCTTATCTTGACCAGCATACTGGAGTTGGGGGAAATGCATACAGCAGGCCTGAACCCAGCAAAGGGAGCGGTGACCTGGGCAGAACTGAGAGAACTTCTTGTTCTTGGCTGGGATGAGCAAGTCTGTACGCAGGACTCCTCAACGTTGAAATGTGCGGTGGAGTGTAATGGCATCTGTCTCCTTTAAATAATCAATAATCAATATGAGTAAATCCCCAGAGTTACCAGCTAGTGCTGCAGATTATGGGAAGGTGGGGGCTTCAGTGGACATCATGACATGCATGGATCCTTCTCACGCTATCTCCAGGGGAAGGTGCTCAGTGAGCTTTGTGATACGCTAGTCTCTTGTGCAGACCTGTATTGGGTGTTGGAGAACGCGGGGTGGCTCTAAAGAGCTTCTCCACCCCAGCTCAGTAAAAGAAAGGGAATTCAGTTTAAAGGTCTGTTTTGAAGACAGCTGCTTCACAGGGATTCACAGTGGAGGAAATCCACGTTTTATAGATCCCCCCCTTAAAGAACCTGTTCATGAGTTAGGCGTTTCCTTACCCTCACCATCATGAGTCAGTCAGAACGCTGGGGCTCTGGTACCGTGCAGGACTTTCCTCTGTCCACCAGGGAGCAGCCTTGCAGCTTTGAAAAAACGTGAGCCAGTCTTACCCATCCCGCTTTAAAAAGCACAAGGTGGGTGAGATAGTCTCTTTTATTAGACCAACTTCTGCTGGTGAGACAGACAAACTTTCCAGCTACACAGAGCTCTTCTTCAGGTCTTCAGCTCCGTATAAGCTCAAAAGCTCACCTCAGTGGATCTCACTGTCATTCTCAGTGGACATTACTCGGCCTTCACCTTCCCCCTGAAGTGCCAGAATTAACCCTTCGCTTCCCCTCCCAAAATCATGCTGTATGCTGTGGCAGTGCTTTGTTAGACAGTGTTCCACCCCAGAGATGGCATGAGTGGTGATGCAGCTCCAAATGATGTCAGAAAGGGTTGCCTGTGTGTAAGTGAGAGCAGCGTTCAGCCCAATGACTGGAAAGCACTTGATGATTCCCCTTTAACTAGTATTAGTGATGGGCCAGAGTGGTGAAGTTTGGAGCCAGCTAGAACCTTCCCCAGAGCCGTGGTCAGGCTGGCTTGGTAGGCAAAGCATGGTCTAGTTCAGACCAATATTGTTTGACCAAACTGGCTCCGTGACGAGGGCCAGGAACCTCCTCAGGCTGTTGCCTGGGCTGAGTAATGCAATGCATCCTCCTCGAGGAGCCACTGATGGACTGTTGCCTGTATGATTCCACATGAGAAACCGTCTCTCTTGGCAAGGCCCGGGGCGAATGACTGACCAGGGAGGAGACCCAGGGATTAGCAACGTCAGGATTGAAATGGAGAATCTTGCACAGAATACTGGGTCCCAAACTAAGCTTGATGGGATGTTTCAGAGCAATTAAATCCGCAGGGCGTGTGCTGGTGCAGCAAACCATCGCGTGGCCGATTCAATGCAGACAGCCCATCTGACTCACCATCTCCTAGAGCAGCTCTGAATTGGGCTCTAGGGCACACAGCCGCCCCCAGGTCTCTCAACAGAAAGCTGCAAGGGGAAGCCAGATTCCCGGCCCCACCTGCTGTTTCTGGGACCTGAGAGCATCTCTCTCCCAGCTCCATACCAAGGGAAGTTGGGACAAGAGGCCTGAAACGTGCCTGATATTCCTTCTCTCGTCACAGGCAGCTGCACGTACACTAGCGAAGTACTAAGCGTTAATTAGCATAGATGATGTCGTCTGTTGTTGTTGGCCAGAGTTTGCGACTCTCATGAAGCCCCTGAAGGGAAGGCCTCATGAAAATGCTCCATCTGTTGCTACATCCCCATGTTCTGTAATGTTGAAGTCTTGATCTGAGCTTTGGAGAGGCGCGTGAGAGGGACAGAGGAAAGATGGGTGCGGCCTGTAAGTCTGCGTCTTAGCTACAGAGCAACCTGCAGCGGGAGAGGAGCAAGTGTGGGAACTGCTCCAATGCTGCAGTCGGGGGGGTCAGCTGGAGAATAGAAGTACCCCGAGAGCAAATTAGGCGCTGAGGTGGGATAGGGAGCAGAGAAGGGGGGCGGGAAAGCGGACGAGGTCCTCTAGTGCTGCAGTGCCGCTGATCTAGGGAACACAGCCAAGGGGGAGAGGAGAGACAGGACACACTGGGAATGACTCGAGTGAGTCAATTGACCCAGCCGCTGAGACTCGCAGCTGCGGGTCTTTTTCTGTAGTGTAGACAATTCCCCTTTGTTTCATTTTTGGTCAACCGGTCGTGTGAATCTCCAGCTGCAATGTCAGCTTCCTTCTGCACTAAAATGAACGGGGGTGAGGGAAAAGGTTCCCCTGGTTTGCTCAGCTCTCATTTTGGATCCACACTTCATGTGTCTTCTGCATCTTTAGGCACCTAACTACGTTTGAAACTCTGCCTCCCGAAGTGCCTAAGTCACGTCTGAAAATGAAACGTAAGCCCCTAAATCACTTAGGTGCCATTGCCGTGTTACCCTGGGTATTTGTGGGCTACCTGGATACAGACTGGGCCCTTTACAAGCAATCCTCCCCTTTTCCTTGTGTCTGTGTCCCCCTCCCTCCTCACTTCCCATGGCAGCCTTGTAAACAACAGCAGCAAAGGGCGGCTGACATGGTCTGTTCATGGGGCGAGGGTTTAGCACTAGCATCCCTTCCTCCTTGCAGCTGGCAGAAAGAAACACCCGTCTCAGTACTTTGCCAAGCCCCGCTGCACCTTGCAGAGATGCTGGTGGGTCCCAAAGGCAGGTGAGACTGGTCCTATGAGGGCAGCAGCGCTCAGTGGAAGGAGAAAGGCCTAAGCGCCAAGAGTTGGGGTCCATTCCTAGCTCTGCCCAGATTTGCTGTGTGAATTCAGGCAAGCCACACTGCTGCCCAGTGCCTTAGTTTCCTCAGCTGCAAAATGAAGCGAATGACCGTGACGTACCACCCAGAGCGGTCACAGAGCCAAGTCCTTTCATGTTTGTAAAGCACAGAGAGATCCTCAGACAGCAGGGCCTGGTCGTGGAGGTTTGCCAGGTCCCTCATGAGAGGGAGGTTTTCTCTCACGAGCCTAGGGCAAGTCAACGTCTGCGTCCCAGGCAGCTGTAGGCCATGGACAGCCCTGAGAAGGGATCCACACCCACCCTGCCTCTCGCCCGGGCATTCCAGTGATATCATGGACATTAACACCCCACAAATCTCTAGAGGGCCCAGAACCCCTGAGTCCCATGCTGCTCCTTTGGGAACTCCCCAGCACCATCCACCACCATTTTATGCAAATCTCCTTCCCTTGATGCTTTCATTTCCCTTTCCCTCTGAGCAGAAAATGTCAGTAGCATCCAGTGGCGGGCCAGGAGCAGGATGTGTGCGCACACATCCCCTCCGCTGCCCATTGGCCAAGGGCAAGGCTCCCTGTAGACGCTGAGCGTTCCTGGGGGCAGGCTCAGACACCGGAGGCTCCCCCCCCCAGAAGGGGAGGCTTTTCTGAACAGAGATTTCCCCACGTCTGCCTTCCATCCTCCACCCAACTGCCTCTTTCTTGGGCGTGACCCCCCAGGGGGCTTCCAACCCCCCCCCATTTGGTGACCCCTGCGGAATTGCTGGTCCTCCCTACTGGTTACCACAGACTCCCTCCCTCTGCCAGACTCCCAGAAAGCTGAGGATCTCCTGTGGCTCCCAGGGGCAGTGTGGCCCCTGGACCTCCAGACTGTGGGTGTGTTCAGCTGTGCCCTGAAGTTCAGGGGAGACCTGGGCATGAGGAGCTGTGGGGAGTCCAGGAGTCAGTCCAGGGGCTCAGCACACACCCCGACAGCTTGTTGGACCCCTTCAGAATATCCCAAAGCAGGGACTGCTGGGGGCAGAATAGAGGGTCTGGGGGAATGGGGCAGGGAGCCCTGGGGAGGGGGAGCAGGGTCTGGGGGAGTGGGGCAGGGAGTTTTGAGGGGAGGTTGCTGGTAGGAGAGGACGAAGGGGTTATTTTATGGTAAGGGAAATAGTTTTGGGAGCTCAGAGAAGGAAAGAGGCCCTTGCCCACACTTTATGGAGGGGGGGGGGGGGGGGGGGGGGGGGCGGGGGGGGGGGTTGGTTGGGTTTGGGGGTGGGGAGTAAGACCTAATTCTGAGCCAGCTCCCCTGCCAGTTCCCGCCCTACCTGTCATCTCTCTTTCAGTGTCACAAGGCCGCCTCCTGCCCACGACTGGCCCATGATACCAGTCTCCATCGCCCACTTGTTACATCTTCAAACAAACTCCTTTGTGCCTTGTCCCAGGCTGCCCCTCATGCGTAGGGGGTGCTCCCCACAAGCACCCTCCAGTCGAGCTCATCGGCTTCCTGCAGAGCCCTCCACAAAATGCTCCTGTGCTCTGAGGCCTACACGAAAGCTCAGCAGTGGCTAAGCCACTAATGTGCTGGGACCACTGGCCACCATGCCAACCAGCGCTGTCTCCTTGTCCTTCCCCTGTCAATCTGACTGTGTCCACCTGTTGCCTCATGTCTTATACTCAACTGGTCGGCTCCTCGGGGCAAGGTCTGTCCCTTTGGGCTGTGTTTGCACAGCGCCCATGGGGGCCTGGGGACCATAGCAATACTGTGTGATTGATGTGGACTGATCATCTTGATGTAGCCATTCAGGGGACTTTACCTTTCATTTCAGGAAGGGTCCATGGTGATCTCTCTCCCAACAGGAACCGGGTGCAGGTTCCTGATGGGGTTGCTCACTTTGTGGGGATCGTGTGGGTTGTCTGTCTGCAGCCGGAGATCCTGCTGGCTGGCTACAGGGTGGAAGGAGTCTTGCCAGGACCGTGTCATTGTTAAGGACCCTGGCTGGGAGCTGCTCTGGGGCTAGGCTGTACGATGCATATAGGAGCACTCTAGTAAGGTGCTTCAAAGAGCAGCAGTGAGAGAAACTCACAGATCCACGCACTGCAGATACCTCGCATCCTGAGCACGTTCAACTCCCCCAGATCCCTCACTGCGTTCCTTACTCATTGCAGTTCCAGGAGGGAGCCGAGTGACCAGCAGTTGCTTCAAGGGGCCAAATGCCTCTTATCTCTTTCCAATCCTCTTTCGTTCTCAGAACACTGTGGACACATGAGCTGGCCGGGAAATTAAGGACACACCACATGGGGGGACATGGTTTCAGACAGTGCGTGGGATTAGGCACGTAAGGGCTGGAATTTTATGGTTCCTTGTGTTATAGCCACTTTCCCAGGCCTGAAGAGACTCATAAACATTGGGACCTGCAAGGGTGGGGCTGGCCTGCTCTGTTGATAAGCAGTTAACTATTAGTCCTTTCAGTGTTTATTAAATGGCAATAAATTTGCTCAGTCAATGGTTGGATTAATGAATGACCAAGTCAATGGTGTGTGAAGGCCTTATAAAGCTTCCCTTCCCTTTGGGAAGGAACAGGCCTGCCTGCTAGAGGAACTGAGCACTCAAAATCCAAAGGAGCACAGCGGAGAGAGAGAAGGCGCCAGAGAGACACGGGAAAAGGAGAACAAAGCACTCAAATCAAGACAGAAGACTTAGCCTGAGAAGGAAAGGGAGTAGTACCTGCAGGTGCCATGAAGGGCATCACTTTCCCAGTAACTGTTATGCTTCTGATACTGGTGCACAGCTCCCAGCCTGTCCATGTCCAGGTGAGATCACGAGCTCTCAGACCTCTGTCCTTTTATTATTATAGATCCAACAAGGTGTGACTGTGATGCAAGGGAGCATGGTTAGAACAGGCGCTTATAAAGTAGCCTCATGGGTTCTAATCCTCACCTTGCCACTGGCAAGGTGTGTAACTTCATTGCTCTGTGCCTCTATTTATCTATCCGTATAATGGGGTTTGTATTTATAATTACCTCTGAGGTTTGTGAGACTTGATGGTTTGCAGAAACGCTTTGAACTCCTCCAATGAGAGATGTTCTGTACTATAAGTGCCAAGTGTATGCCCTATGGCTGCAGGCACCTCCAGACATAGTGATTAGGGATATCTCCTATTTCACAGAAGGGGCTAAATTATTTCTGGCTCACCTGGCTAATCTGCTTCTGGGCAGAAGCTCCCCCTGCAAGTAATTAACTAGGGGGGAGGGATGTGGTTTGAGCATTGGCCTGCTAAACCCAAGGTTGTGAGTTCAATCCTTGAGGGGGCCACTTAGGGATCTGGGGCAAAATCAGTACTTGGTCCTGCTAGTGAAGGCAGGGGGCTGGACTCAATGACCTTTCGGGGTCCCTTCCAGTTCTATGAGATAGGTATATTTATTTAACTAATTTATGGGACAGAGCCTGCAGAAATGTCACGTAGGGAATAAAAAATGGACCTAAAGGCTACTCAATCAAAAGGGGGATGGTAAATAAGGCCAGATTCTCAAAAGTGCGCAGCACCCGCTCTTGGGACCTTTGGGAACAACGGAAAGCTGTTGGGCTGTATTTTGCAAATGTGACCCAAAGGGGGCTGGGTGTGTGTGCGAGAGAGACAGAGAACGAGAGAGGGAAAGAATTCTGTCTGTGCTCAGACCCCCGCACGAGCCTGTGACCACTGAATTTCATTGCCATGTCACTAACTTCACTGGAATGCCAAGGTGTGTAGTATTGTCAGCTGTTCATCAAGTCTCTGCGGGTAGGGCAGGTTTGCCAGGAACTGTTCTACAGTATCTCAGCTTTGCTTTCTCTTCATTTCCCCTTCTGGGGCAGGGTGCTGCTGATTGGGAGGTCACTTCTTCCTTTTCTCCCAAGCTGTTCCTGAGCTCAAGGACTGTGGGTGGGAACAGATGCTTTTCTGTGAAAGGAAAAAAACCTCCAACTTCCCATCTGCCTTGCGGCTGCATGAATGGCTTTTTTTGTACACCATAAAGCCACATCTAACTGGAAAAACTGTTGTTGCCTTTTCTAGTATCTTTATTGTGCTGTTTGCCCCTGGTTCTCTTTCCTTATTCTACCGCCAGTAACACACCAAATGTCTTTCCAAGAGTGGCCACGTGCACACACGCACTCACTCACGCATGGGTGTAGGACGCTCAGCTCTAAGCATCCAGAGCCTTGCACTTTGAGACCAGCTCCGTGGGAAGGGCTGTTACCCAGGGCTGTACAGAATGTTAAGTACGTTTTTATTTTTTAAGCCCTGTGTTGATATTCATTGAGCTTGGCTTCACCCTGCCACTCGTGAGACCAGAATGCTCGTGCAAATCACTTGTGAGCAGGATTCTAGCCCTTTCACTTGGGCCAGGTCAGCTTCCCCAGGTTCAAACTGATTTCTCAAGGAAAAAAACCCCACCGAGACTGTTGGTCTGTGAAATCCCTCTGCCTGCTTTCATTCCATATGTCCTAGAAACCACATGACCAACAAAGCATCTTTGGCAAGATGGTGACTGACATCCATGTGACTTTACAATGTGCTTTTAAGGGCTGTGTATGGTAAACAAAGTCCCTGCCATATGGCACAGATCTCGATGGCACATTGCAGAGATGCATAAAAGATGCTTTTTGAGGCGTGTGGCGTCTGTGGAATGTAAACAGAAATCATTTGCAAATCAACGTTTCAACTTCCATTATAAAATCTGGCAGCTCCGGAGCCCAGGAACAGACATTCTGTCTGGTGGGAAAGGAAGGGGCTTGAGTCAAGCTCTGCTCCGACAAGCCCTGCTACTCCATCTAGTCTATTCCCGCTTACACACCCATCCCTCTCCTGTTGGACTGCAAATACGCAGTGTTGCCTGTCTGTTGAGCATCGTCTGATGCTGGCCCCAAGCCCAGTAGAAACAGTAGTCACTACCACGGGGCTGGGCCAGCTTTTACATAAATATACACCACGCTTTTTGGACCATAGCAAAGGACAGGGATCCTCCTCATGGAGTGGTTACATTCTTCATTCTCTATGCACCCTCCAGTGCAGATGAGACTTTTAGCTGGAGGGTCATGCTGTTCAGTATGATGGGTAGAAAAGCCTCAGTCTAGTTGATTGGCCAGCCTGGTCACATGGTGAGGTGACCTCAAAGGTCTCTGTACTGAAGAACTAACAATCGGTCCACAGTGAGTGCTAATCTAACAGCCCCCTCGCAGTTCCAAAATGGCCCAACAGTGAGCACCATCCTTTTCCCCTGGAATGTAACATTGTGCCCGTGTTTGGCGTCACTGGCTTCTGGTGAAGCAAGAGGGATCTGCGTAATGACTCCTTGCCTGACATATTGCTTTGGTTCTCTCTAAATAGGAGGGGGAATTCTCGTTCCCGCTAGAGGCTGTGAAGAAGCTGAAGGAATTCTTGGATGCAGATGTCAGAGCCAGTCCCCGGATGACGGCTAGGACCAGTTTCATTTCTGTGTGTGCAAACCCAGAGCTGCCCAAAGAATTTCAGCCCGTATGTCAAAGGGAAGATGCACCCATCATTTTTAACAGGCTGAGTACGTAGTGTTTACTCGCAAGCGTCCCATGTTGCCCCTGTAGCTGAGACCCTTCAATCTCAAATGTTTGAGAGAGGCAGCCCCAGAACTGCACTGTTCCCCCTAGGCTCGCAGCCTGCTGCTAGGGCTGGTGTATCCGTGAGCTTTCCGCAGCAGGCAGTCAGACAAAATTCCCTGTAGCGACTGCAGTAGTTGCTGAGGTCGCCGCTAGCTAGCACCGAGGTTTCTGTATGACACCTGCTGATGCAGGAGTTACCTGGGTCAAGCTGAAGTGACTATGGGATAGCTCCCCTGGAGTAATTGTTCTTGCTACAACTTAGCTGAGTTTAAAGCCAGAAGGGCCCATTGTGATGCTCTAGTCCAGTGGTGCCCAACCTTATTACACGGGAGGGCCACGTAAACCTAAGCACACCCTTGTGTGGGCCAAGCAGATTCTATAGATTATTAATAAGATTTAAAGTCACTTCTACTGATTTCTATTTTACATTCATCTTGTTTCGTATGTATTTAGATAGACAATCCTGTACAATTAGAACCAATCTATTTACACACTTGTGTAAACGAAAACGATGTCAACATGATAACAAAACGCCAATGAATCAGCCATTAGTATATTGTGTTGAAACGGGCTGCAGGCCTTATGAAATGCTCCGGTGGGCGTGTACAGCCTACAGCTGTAGGTTGGGCACCTCTGATCTAGTCTGACCTCCTGCATAGCCCAGGAGAGAAAATTTGCCCATTGATTCCTGCATGAAACCCTATAACGTCTGTCAGTGAATTTTATTTGCTCTCTGAGCATTTCAGAAAAAAAAAATCAAACACTACAACTTACTAGATCAAGACAGCTGTAAGTGGCCCTTCCCAGATAAGCACCATCCAGACTAGATTCCCTCAGTCCAAAGGAAAGATGTGTACCCTGGATGTCACCAAATCCAGACTCTGACACGTGAAAACAATCTAGCTGTTAACGCAAGCGCCAGGTACTAAAGGGCTCTTTTGTCTAGCAGAGAAAGGCAGAACGAGAACTGAGGGCTGGAAGCTAAAAACAGATATGTTCAAATTAGAAATAAGGCAAAATGTTTAACATCAGGGCTGATTAACCACAGGAACAAAGTACCAAGGGAGGTGGTAGATTCTCCATCTCTTGATGGCTTCAAATTGAGTCTGGAGGTTTTTCTGGAAGATGCTTTAGTGAAACACAAATTAGTGGGCTCAATACAGGGGTAACTGGGTGAAATTTAATGGCCTGGGATATCCAGGAGGTCAGGCTAGATGATCTTCTAGTCCCTTCTGGCTTTAAACTTGATGAATCTAGGTTCTGAACAGCACAGTTCTGTGCTACTGAGTGTTCCTGGTTCAGGCACTGAATACCTATTTCCTGTGCACTATTTCCCCCCAGGGCATTGGTAAAAGATGTCACTCTTCAGCTAAGACTTTACAAGGTGCAGTTTTCCTTGTTATTTTGTTTGGGTGACTATTAAAGCTCCCAAAGCAGCAGTGGGAAGGAGTCTCCATGTCCCCTGATGTGCTTGCTCAATTCCCCTACAGAAATGCCCTGACAGTATCACTGAAATATTCTCTTTTCTTCCTGAACAGACTTAGCTGTCCAAGACATGGATATATGTGAAATCTGCGCCAATGCAGCTTGCGCAGGTTGTCGCTGAAGAAGGATGAAACCATGTATATGGGGGCCAGCCAAGCCCTGCAATCTCTGCATTTATCCTGCAGCGTCGTTTGCATTGGCAAAGCTATTCTCTCTTAGGCCAGGTCTCCGCTGCCACCTACTTTGGTATAACTTATGTGGCTCAGGGGTGTGAATGAGCCACCCCCTGAGCGACATAAGTTACACTGAACTAAGCGATGGGAGAGCTTCTCCCGCTGACATAGCGACCGCCTCTCGCCGAGTGGATTTATTGTGCTGATGGGAGAGCTCTTCACCAGATGCGGTGCAGCTGTGCCAGTGTAGTGCTTCTAGTGTAGACTAGCCCTGAGAAACACAAACAAGATCCCCTCCCAACACCCACGCCAGGGTCACTGCTTCACTTTCCAAAAAGGTTTTTTTGTTAGGATGGGTGGGAGGTTTGGGGAATTGTAGCATCTCCTGTAAAAACCTTGTGAGGTCTAAATCCATGTGTGATTGTCTCCACCTGCACTAGTAGATCAGGTAGCACAGAGAAAATTCTATCAGCACAACCCGTGTGCCGTGGGATGGGGTTAGCACAGGCACAATCCAGTTTAATAGTGGGAGGTGAGGCTAACGACAGGATTGGTTCAGTCTCCATTTAGTTGTCTAAATGTTGCTGATCAATCTGAACTAACCATCTGCCCTGCTGCCCTCTGCAAACCTCCCCCACCCCACCTCACAATACTTTTTCCCCCAAGAATTTTTCCCAGAAGGACCCTGTGACCTCACCCCAGCAATGATAAGTTCCTTTGCACAGGTGCTGTGCTGCAGAACACTGACAATCTACCACCTGCAAGGGGGCTAGCTCCTTTCATCAGCATCAGCTGTTTCTTTCTCGGCTTGGCAGTGCTTGGCCCCAGAGCTTAGAGGCAAGCCACACTCATTGTTCCTGGGTTTGGGCTATGGGAATCCAGGGCTCCAGGACAATTCCCTTTCTTTGTGGGATCTGTTTATCTATTGATGCACGAGGCTACTCAAGGGAGACCTTTCTATATCTGGTGGGGTTCTGCACAGGCTGATGGTTAGTTGCTAGGCTCCTCACACCACTCCTATCTTTGCATTTCTTTAATGCTTACGTTATGTACGTGTAGTGAAGGATTTGTGCATGAGATTGTGATGGCTGTGTGCATATGTCTTCCTGCGTGTTACATGTATGTGCACCCCTATGATGTGGATGTGTTTATAATAAAACTATGTAATTTCATCTAGGGATAGGAATATTTTCTGCCATTTGAAATCTGTGAACCTTAGACTGAGTTTTTTAGTTTGAGTTTGCAGCTCTTCTGCTGTACCTTCACTCACTTCTTAGTAATAACACTGTAGTAATACTTGTGCATTTACCTCCCAATACTGCAACAAGCAGGTACACTTGAATATTTCACACAATCCAGGTCTTGTGGTGTAATTGCAATAGAAATATGCATGAGAAAACACAGTATTTCTGCATTTACAGAGTACAATACACATCCTTTCGGTTGTCACCCAGTTTGGTTTTTATCACAGTAATTTTTAACCTCAGTAGTTTTGAGATAAGCAGCACCTGTGCATTGTAATGCAGTTATGCCTGTTCTTCTGTACATATTAATAGTTGCATTTTCTAATTGTAAAACTAATCACTGTATTTTGTTCAGGTTAGTGTGGCTAAAAAGAAAGTCTCGTTCACTTACCACATTCTGTATATCAGCGAGTTATTTCCCACTTACAGAAAAAGATGTAAAGAAACATTATAGTTAAAAATAAGTAAATAAATAAAAATGCTGAATCACACAATAGTCTGGACATTCTTACTTGTCAGTGAATATTCTTTCTGGGTAAGTGGTACATTGGTTACAAATTCATACTAGCAAATTGACACTTATTCATGCACACAGTAACTGTAATGTTTCTACTGTAACTAACATTATAGTCAACCGCTGGCATTTTGTAGGAGGTCTAAGTATCAAAGTCTGGCTATAGTGAACGTGCCCTGCAAAGCACAGATTCTAGTTTAGTGTCTATCTCACAATGTTTGGAATTAGGCAAATCAAGGTACCTTAATTTGTTTGCATGGAGAATAAAACCCAACTTTCCTTGGATATTGATGTCTTTATTATTTGTCAAGTCAGTTGAAGGTAGATCCAAGCACTTCCTGTATTCCCAGGCATCCACATTAGGTTTCAGTTTCCTCCTTCACTAAATCTTTCATGACTCTGGTTTTGCCTCCAGATGTGTGAATCCAAATGTGAATTTCTTTCTGTGACATCTCTATGCTACTGGTCATTCACACCCTATCCTGGTTAGCAATGGGTAACATGTGGGTGGTCTGGAACTGGGGGTAGTCGTGGTTTGGATAAGTAGGAATTTAGAAGCTTATTTGGTCTGGAATTTTGAAGGAAAATCTGTCAAATCTTTGCTTTCCTATTAGATTTCCAATACTTGCTGGCTTTGGGCAGGTGGGATTTGGGAATAACACAAGGTCAGCCTGAAACCAGGGTATGTTGAGGTTCTGGGGGAAGAAAAGGTAACTAAGATTTAGGTTGACGAAGGGTATCACTTGCAGCTGAATGAATTCAAGCTGATTGCTTGAAATGCTGTAAATAATGCATCTGGAAAAGACATCTCTGGCTTCCTGAATAAATGCAAAATGATATTGTTACCATTCCTATCTGAGTCAGGGGTTTGAACCTGGGTTTGGAGAGAGGTCTTTGTGGGGACATAAACTTCTAGGACAGAGATGGAAAATAGAATTTAGGCCACAGGTTGGATTGTTTTGTTGGAAGGCGAAAGAGCCTGTGGATGGGATGGCAGGAGGCCAGAGGAGCAGACTGCAATGTTGTAATAGTTTGGAAGGGAGAGGATGTGGTGGTGTTTATTTGTGGAAAGTATGTGTGGGAAGACTTCTGACTATGTTTATATGCTACTGCACATGACATTCAAGTTTGCATGAGCATGTGTTACACAATCATTTATTGCTCTGTCTGCTTCATGTTCTCAAATTCTGAGAGTCAATAGTGAGGGGGAATCCCCACTAGGAAGAAAGGTGAAATCGTAGTGAAAACAAGGCAGTTTGTAGTTTTCAAACAAATTAGCAGTTCTATGTAAGGTGCTTATGTGGCCCCCATCACTGCAGTATCTGAGCATCAACCCCACTGCATGGCAGGGAAGCACTATCCAGAAACAGCTTTTCTGCAGGGAAACTGAGGCACAAAGGTGACTTTCCTTGGGGCATACAGGCTGTTTGGGGCAGAGCTGGAATTGAACCCAGCTATCTTACAGCCCAGGCTAGAGTGCTAAGCCCTGGTCCGTGACTCCTCTCAAGCTAAAGGTGATGGGGAAGCCCGTGTTTACCCTGACATGCTAAGTCATGTGAAAACTCCGAACTGCCTTAACTTCACTAAGGGTACGTCTTATTGCCGATACGGCAGGTAGCAATCGATTTATCCGGGATCGATATATCACGTCTAGTTAAGACGCGATATATCGATCCCTGAACGCGCTCACCGTCAACTCCGGAACTCCACCAGAGCGAGCGGCGGTAGCGCAGTCGACGGAGGAGCCGTGGCCATCGATCCTGCACCGTCTGGACCCCAGGTAATTCGATCCAAGATATTTCAACTTCAGCTATGCTATTCGCGTAGCTGAAGTTGCGTATCTTGGATCAATTCTCCCCCCCCGTGTAGACCAGCCCTCAAAGATAACAGAGAATTGTTGCTTTTGTGTGCAGACAAACACAAACATTCACTTCTTGGTCCCTCCCAGACATCAGAAGGACACAATGTTGGCTGATCATCCAGTTGCCTCCTCTCCAGCTTTTTTGATTGCCACCGTACACTGAGCAAATGTTTTCAGAAAACTATCCATGATGACACTAAGATCTCTTTCTTGAGTGGTAACAACTAATATAGATCCCATCACTTTGTATGTATAGTTGGCATTATATCTCCCAATGTGCATTACTTTGTACTTATCAACATTACATTTCATCTGTAATTTTTTTTGCCCAGTCACCTAGTTTTGTGAGATTCCTTTGTAACTCTTCACAGTCAGCTTAACTATTGTTACAAAGTTCGTCCTCTATCTTGGTGGGTCCTGCGCTTATTGGCGGATTTTCTTGCCTCAGAGATTCACCATGTGGGCTGGGGAACAGCCTAGAGACCTTCCCCTCTGGGAGAACCCACAGTCCAGGTCAATTGGGAGGTTTGGGGGGAACCCGGACCCGCCCTCTACTCCAGGTTCCAGCCCAGGGCCATGTGGACTGCAGCTGTCTATAGTGCCTCCTGTAACAGCTGCACGACAGCTACAACTCCCTGGGCTACTTCCCCATGGCCTCCTCCAAACACCTTCCTTATTCTCACCACAGGACCTTCCTCCTGGTGTCTGATAACACTTGTGCTCCTCAGTCCTCCAGCAGCACGCCCTCTCACTCTCAGCTCCTTGTGCCTCTTGCTCCCAGCTCCTCACACTTGCACCACAAACTGAAGTGAGCTCCTTTTTAAAACGCAGGTGCCCTGATTAGCCTGCCTTAATTGATTCTAGAAGCTTCTTCTTAATTGGCTCCTGGTGCCCTAATTAGTCTGCCTGCCTGAACTGGTTCTAGTAGGTTCCTGATTACTCTAGTGCAGCCCCTGCTCTGGTCACTCAGGGAACCAAAAACTACTCATCCAGTGACCAGTATATTTGCCCTTTACCAGACTCCTGTACCCCACTGGTCTGGGTCTGTCACACTATCTTGAGTGATTTTGAATTGTCTGCAAACTTTGCCATCTCTCTGTTCACCCCCTTTTCCTGATTGTTGATGAAGATACTGAATGACACTGGCCCAATTCAGATCTTTGTGGGACACCACCATTTACCTGTCTCCATCGTGAAAGATGATCATTTATTCCTACCCTTTGTTTCTTGTTACTTTCCCAGGAGAGGACCTTCTCTTTTATGCTATGTAAAAGAAATAAAGGTAGAGATGGTTACAAGCAAATAAAAGTAAAAATATGCTTTTTAGTGGCTAAGACCTAATTTCAGCAATTTTCAATCTTTGTTCAAAGTAGTTTACTCACAATTCTTCCATTCCCAGAGACTTCAACCCCTTTGGTTGAAGGACCCGTCTTTCTCAGCTTGCAAGAGCTCTGGCCCTTGTGTGTCTAGTGATGGATGGCAAGATGGCTTCTTCTCTTTCCTTATATCTTCCCAAACTCACTGTTTTGTCCTAAGATTCAGGATGACCTCATGCTGTTCTCCTCTTCCTGTGGACTTTCCATTCCCCTGCTGATTCATATGTAAATTGGGCTTTCATTGTCTTTGGTCACACCTTGCTTAATTTCCTTCAAGACAGGTAGCTAGCTGCCTTCCCTTCTGTCTGGGAGAAAACCTGTTTCTCCTTGCGTTTGGTCTCAGACTTTAAACCATAATATCACTGGGTGTCCATATTTTCTCCTATAGTGTTAATACAGACATTGCAGTATGATATTAATCACCAGTGTGATGTTAGCTTTCGGAAAAGGCCTTACCTGATACACTTTTATAATACTGTAATATTCTATTCAATCAGTTGATTAAATTACTTAACATTTGAGATTCAGACCTCCACAAAAGGCTAGCTCCCTCGCTAGGTTGATGGCTTTGTTTGTCTTTTATGTAAAGGTGCCTTCATTGTCTGTGCCTGACGACAAGCAAATGCACCTGCCTCTGTTTAGTGAAAACCGGGATTATGCATTACTTGCAAATGCATTTTAAGTACATAATTTTAGCATATATTCATAACTCTTTGTACACAGCTGGTACATACACTATGTAAAACTGTTAATGATCAATGAGTTGTTATTTTCCCAATGGTAGCTTATATGATGCCTTTTAGATACAGATTATGACAACAGTGCATTAGGTGTAGTGAATGTGTCAGGCCTGACAAGTGCTGGTGACCCAGAGTAGTGAATCACAGATGGGCCTCTGTGTCACAGACTTCCCCCCAACCCCCTGCAAGCATAGAGCTGTGCCAGCATACTCAAGATCTCTTGGAGCCAAAGGCAAAGCAGATTACAGAACTGAGCTGATACTTGTGGACAGGTGAAAGGATCCTGAGTGAATGGCAGAGCCTAATTGCCTAGAACTCACCTTGGATGGAACCTGCCAGTCAGCTGAAGAAAGACAACTGACATTATCGGCATAATTCTCACACAATGCAAAGAGACAGAGAAAAGAAATACAGCATAGAATCATAGAATATCAGGGTTGGAAGGGACCTCAGGAGGTCATCTAGTCCAACCCCCTGCTCAAAGCAGGACCCAATCCCAACTAAATCATCCCAGCCAGGGCTTTGTCAAGCCTGACCTTAAAAACCTCCAAGGAAGGAGATTCCACCACCACCCTAAGTAACCCATTCCAGTACTTCACCACCCTCCTAGTGAAATAGTGTTTCCTAATATCCAACCTAAACCTCCCCCACTGCAACTTGAGACCATTACTCCTTGTTCTGTCATCTGGTATCACTGAGAACAGTCTAAATCCATCCTCTTTGGAATCCCCTTTCAGGTAGCTGAAAGCAGCTATCAAATCCCCTCTCACTCTTCTCTTCTGCAGACTAAACAATCCCAGTTCCCTCAGCCTCTCCTCATAAGTCATGTGCTCCAGCCCCTTAATCATTTTTGTTGCCCTCCACTGGACTCTTTCCAATTTTTCCACATCCTTCTTGTAGTGTGGGGCCCAAAACTGGACACAGTACTCCAGATGAGGCCTCACCAATGTTGAATAGAGGGGAATGATCACATCCCTCAATCTGCTGGCAATGCCCCTACTTATACAGCCCAAAATGCCATTAGCCTTCTTGACAACAAGAGCACACTGTTGACTCATATCCAGCTTCTCATCCATTGTAACCCCTACGTCCTTTTCTGCAGAACTGCTGCCTAGCCATTTGGTCCCTAGTCTGTAGCAGTGCATGGGATTCTTCCATCCTAAGTGCAGGACTCTGCACTTGTCCTTGTTGAACCGCATCAGATTTCTTTTGGCCCAATCCTCTAATTTGTCTAGGTCCCTCTGTATCCTATCCCTACCCTCCAGCATATCTACCACTCCTCCCAGTTTAGTGTCATCTGCAAACTTGCTGAGAGTGCAGTCCACGCCATCCTCTAGATCATTAATGAAGATATTGAACAAAACCAGCCCCAGGACTGACCCTTGGGGCACTCCGCTTGATACCGGCTGCCAACTAGACATAGATCCGTGTTACTTATGTTGGCCACAGGCCATGTTTCTCCACAAGGGGACAATCCTGACCCTCAGCCCCTTGTCAATTAATGGAATTGTATTTTTTTTTGGTACGCTGAATCCAGTGCTGGTGAAGTTGCTGGACAAACAGACCTAGATAGGAGGCTGAAATCATCTCTCCACAAGACATGCCTAGCCTGGGCGATATCAGTCCATGCTTGTCCCACACACTGCTCTGCTAATCTTCCACAAAGCCTGAGCTGGAGGGACCGCTTCTGCAGGGAGAGAGCCGTTCCCTCTCCGGGTTCATTCAGTCTTCATGCTCTCGACTGACGTAGCCCCCTAGGGGGCCAGATATGATGTAGGCACCTGCCCATTGGGGTATTTAATTGAAAAATGTGTAATCCTTTTTCCTATTCATTCTGCTTAACTCCTGATGTGTGTGTCTGTCTGCAGCATGGAGGAGCAGTTACTGCCATGGTACTGTTCTATTTTGTTCTGACTGGCTGGTCCTGACTCAGGAGTTGAGCTGGGTGAAATTTTTCAGATGAATAGTTTATTCACCGAAAAATGCAGTTTGGGATCCACCAAACTTATTTGTGACTTTGGGTCAAATTCAGGAGACAGTTTCAGCTGGGAAAAAAAATGGAAAAAAAATTCCTCAAAGTCAAAATGTTTCATTTCAACATTTTTTAAATGAAACATTCTTTGTGTTTTGAAACAATGTTTTCATAGAATATTAGGGTTGGAAGGTACCTCAGGAGGTATCTAGTCCAACCCCCTGCTCAAAGCAGGACCAATCCCCAACTAAATCATCCCAGCCAGGGCTTTGTCAAGCTGGGCCTTAAAAACCTCAAAGGATGGAGATTCCACCATTTTATTTCTAAATGTAGTTAGATTTCTATTTAAAAAGAAAAGGTAAAAATCACTTGCAAACTAAATGAAAACATAGAAAAAATTGTTTTGGGTTGAACAAAATATTTAGTCTGACGTGCAACAACATTTCCTTTTTTGGTTTTTCCTTTCAGTGAGAAAAAACAAAACAAACAGAAAAAATCTGTTTCAGGTTAACCCGTACTGGATTTTTGGGTTCAGCCACTAAACCAAAAACTGAATTATTTTCTCACCTGTGCTCAGAAGGAAACATTGGCGTGGGAAATTAATTGTGACCAGGTATGGGGATATAGCCTGCAGGATCAGGCCCTGACCCTGAAAATCTTGCAGAATCGGGTTCTAATGAGATTTCTGGACTGGGGATTTCGTGAGGACAGTTTTTATTGTGATGTTTATTTTTGGCCTTATGGTTCTATTCCTGGTCTTGGCCTAAAATTGGAATTAAAAAATCCTCATCCAAAGATTTTTCAATGCTCAATGAAGGTTTAATTTCAAATTAAAATCTCAAAACAGATGAAGGTTTGAAGTGTATGTTTGAGGAAAATTAGTGATTTGCCTGTTCCCTAATCAAAAAATGATGGGTTTATGGCTTGGAGAGCAGGCCTGGTGGACAGATAAGAATGAATACCATGTTGCTGGCTCTTGTGCGGTTTAGCAGTGTTGCCAACTCTTGTGAATTTATTGTGCATTTTGTGATATTTGGTGTATTTTTAAAGCACCAGCTCCTGGAGTCAAGTGATTATAAGAGAATCTATCATTCAAAACATGAACTTAAGTTTCCATCCTTCATAGTAGAGGAGAAAATGTCTAAAACATAACCGGAGTGTTCCCTAAAGGCTCAGAAACTAGAAGACAAATAAAAAACCCCTCCAGATTTATTATTTTTTATTTGTGGGGTGGGGTCTGGCTGATGATTTTCAATGTTCAGTGCTGGCAGTATTGAAGCTGGCATGAGGGAGAGGTGTCGAGAAGATGGAGGGAGTCATAGTGTCCGTATCTTGTCTTCTCAGGTCAGCAGAAAGCAGAGGTTGAAGGGCAATGGAGGGAGCTGGAGCAGTGCTGCTGTAATGCCTCTCTTCAACAGCCGGCACATGCAGCAAAAGCACAAATCTCACAAAGCTCGGGGGATCTCGCGATGGGTTCTAAAATCAAAGACAACGGATAAGGTTAGGGCTGGCTGCTCCCTTTCCTCTAACGCCAGGGGCACTCCAGCTGCTGACAGTGCCACAGACCCTTCCCAGCCATGGTGCCTGATCAGTCCGCACCAGTCACACTTCACAGCCGAACGGGGAGAGCCCCTTTCCTCCGAGGGGTGGGCCACAGGCCTCTTGGAGGGTGACAGAGTCTCTGAGGGAATGTACATGAATCACACGGGGAAGGAAGTGAAAAAGCTGCATAGAGCTGGTCAACACTGAATTTCTCAAGGGAGAAAATCCTCCCCACCCAGGACAGAGAGCGAGATGGGAAATGAAACCCCACAGCGTAGTGGGAATCTGACGGCCTCACAGTGTTCAGCCCTGAGACTCACAGGGTCCTAGAGCATTGGGGCGTGGCTGGGGGGAGTAGAGTGTGCTGAGAGCGGAAAGGCAGAGCGGGGCTGTGGGATGCTTAGGGCAGGCTTTTTCCCTACTGAACATGGCTGGCTTCTGGGGGACCAACAGTAAACACCTACTTAAATCCTCAAATATCTGGTCAGCGTCTGGTGTGGCACAGAGTTTCAGGAACTCCTTGGGAATGTCAGGGTTGGCACACAGAGAAGTGGATCTGATGCTGAGCACATGAGGATTCCTGGTCACGGAACTGTCTATGAGGTCTTTCAGCTTCTTCACAGACTCCAGGGGGAATGAGAACTCTCCCACCTGCCAAAGAGAGACACACGTTGAAACTCACTCTGTCCATCTTCAGTCTACAGCAGTGTGAGAGTCCTAGAGCCTTATATATGGATTAAGTCTTTCTTCCACGGCGGCTACCTTAGTAGAAGCCCACGCATTAGTCCAGATCCCAACATAAGTCTCCGTACAGCCACCTTTACCCCCATTGAGCAGTACCTTAATACACAAATAGACCCTTTATTTTCAGTAGGATACTCAGGGAATGTGACACTACTCAGCAGGAACAATGGTGGCAGAATCTAGTCCCTGATGGGGCCAAATTACTCTCTGTTACACTGGTGTAAATCACCAGTAACTCCACAATTTGGTCCATTTCCTGGATTTTACACCCCAAGCTACAGAAATCCTTGACTGTTCAAGGGCAATTGGATAAACACTGGTGCATGCTGGAGAACTAAACTTTATACCTGTCTTTGAACCAGCTGGCACTGGGCACTGCTAAGTTCAGGCTACGAGATGAGATGGAACCTTGCGTTCTTCTGTTATGGAAATGCCTTTGTGCACAGAAGGAGACGGCATCCAGGACAGTACTGGGTATTTGCTCAGGTGATGTGGGACAGAAAACATGGTGATATTCTCCCATTGACTGCCTTGGTCAACTTCCCAGCGTTCTGCCAAAGCCGCACACACCTTTCCGGCATTCTCCTCCACTTGTCTCGGCCACCGTCCCACCCACATCGCCAGCACTTCCAGCTTCCAGGCTCTTCACGTGGCTATTTCAGCTCAGCTGAATGAAGCACACGTCCAGTGATTGCAGAGTGAGTCAGCAATGCAGCTGGCATTAGCATCTCCTGGCCCTCAGACCCCGTTTTCTAATTATTTGACCTGTGTTCTCCCCTTATGTAGCCTGAACTTTCCAGGTGATCATCGCTGTGTTAGGAGAAGCCAGGTTCAGGATTGCCACCTGCTGCCATTTATTTACAATAGTTTCCCCTCGCTTCCCGGCTGCTGTTTGCAAAGCATTAAAAACGGTGTAGAGTTATGGCAGCTTATTACTGGTATTGCTCTACTGGTTGATTCTCTCCGGCACACTGAATAAACACATTTTACTTTTACTTTTTCTGGAGATAACAATACTGACTTACGTGTACATATAGCATCTTTCAGTGAGAAGCATTTCAAAGCGCTCTTTCCCCCTGCAGCAACCTTGACAACTGTATATCATGTCTATCTAATCTGTTTATCTGTCTATTTTTTATGTTTATATTATGTCTCTCCCTTATTGTGGAGGTCTATAAAAGGGCTGTTGATACATTGGAGAGGGTTCAGAGAAGGGCCATGAGAATGATTAAAGGGTTGGAAAACCTGTCTTTTGTAATAGACTCAAGGGGCTCCATTTATTTAGTTTTAACATAGAGAAGGTTAAGGGGTGACTTGATCCTAGGCTATCCATATCAACTATTCAACAATGGGCTCGTCAATCTATCCGAGAAAGGTCGGACACAATCCACTGGCTGGAAGTTGAAGCTAGACAAATTCAGACTGGAAATAAGACAGACATTTTTAACAGGGAGGGTAATTAGCCATTGGAACAATCAGGGCCGGCTCCAGCATTTCTGCCACCTCAAGCAAAAATCACAATCGGCAGCGGCAATTGGAAAAAAAAAAAAAGCCGCGATCGGCGGCGGCAGTTCAGCGGCAGGTCCTTCGCTCCTAGAGGGAGTGAGGGACCTGCTGCCCCCGAATTGCTGCAGGTGCTGCCCCTCTCCCTTAGCCGCCCCAAGCACCTGCTTGTTAAGCTGGTGCCTGGAGCCGGCCCTGGGAACAATTTACCAAGGGTCATTGTGGATTCTCCATCACTGGTCATTTTAACGTCAAGACTGGATGTTTTTCTTATAGGTCTGCTCTAGTTCGGACAGGAATTATTTCAGGGCAGTTCTGTGTACTGTGTTTTACAAGAGGTCAGACTAGATGATCACAATAGTCCCTTCTGGTCCTGGAATCGTGGCATGCTTTAATTCCACCCTAGAGATGGTTGCATTTCAGTGTAAAGTGAGGTGATTCTCATGTCTCTGTGGTGACATTTACCCTGACCAGAGGGAAAGCAAGCTCTCAAACTAAGGGATGACAGTGGTGTATAGGGCGTATGCTGCCCTGTGCAGATGGCTGAACGTCAGCCATAGTGTTTGCGTGGCTTTGTGATCATTTGGATAGAAAGGTGCTATATAGCAGTATAAGATTAGTTATACTAGGGACAGTAAACATTTATATAACCCCAGCCTCTAGAAGGTTCCTGAGGAGATCAGGGAGAGGAGACTCCTATGGAGCATCCCTCAGGGACCTGCTTCTCTTTGCCGAACAGACCCAAGCAGCAAGGAGTAGGACTGGGGAGGTGGATGAGAGCCACCCTCTGCACTTCTACTGTCCATCTGAGGGGATGCCTCCAGCCTTGAGGAGGGGGAGATAGCCTGTTGACAGGTACTCGAGCAGAGGAGTCACACCATGGCCACACAAGCCTGAGCAGGCCTCACAGATCCCTTGTGTGAGCAAGTGCTGACGTACCCCGATGTAACCAGGCCTACCGAACCATGGCGGTTCCACGATGCACCGCAATGTGCCACAGGAAGACATCATAATGCATCATAGGAAATGTAGTCTATCCATGGCCTATAGGGTAGCATGAGACGCCCAAACTACATCTCCCATGAAACACTGCAGCAGCTCAGGAGGACACATACATGAATATTGACCAGAAATAAAACACTTGTTTAGATTTTCCTAATGGAAAATTCAGCCAAAATTCCTCTTTTCCTGCAGGAAAGTGTTGATTTTGAGTAAACCTTATGCTTTATTACATATTTTTGACTAGGCTTTGTGATATTGGTCATTAAGTTAGTGTGTTGTATATGGGGTTTTTTTTCCTAATCCCAAATTCTTTATCCTTCCCACCTCTTTCCTAAATAGATTTGCTCCTTGTCTGACACATAGGCTGCCTGCTCAGTTTTACCTCACTGCACCTTTCCACATCCTCAGTTATTTCCCAAAAAATTCAGGCACTAGTTTAAACTCAAACCCAGGGACCTGTTAAACCGAAATTTATGTACTGAAATACCTGGAGCATAATGGTTACTGCAGTTATAGGGGACAGATGGGGACAAGCGAATAGCCACCTGCCTAGCAGAGGAAGAAACTGCTTAGGATTATGGTAATAAGTGTTATTTGTATTATTGATTGTAGCACCAAGAGGGTCCATCAAGATCAAAGCTCCATTTTGCTGAACAAACAGAGTAAGAGAAAGACCCTGCCTCAAACCTTACAACCTAAATGCAAAGGACAGGCGCAGTATGTGGAGAAGGGCTATAACACATGGGCAGGGTGGCCAGGGAGTGGGAAGGGATATAAACACAGGAAAAGCGAATGAGGTGGTGGCTTGCCAATGTCACGTTAGTTCTCTGGTGTCTTTTGTTTGTTTTTCGATTCGTTGATTTGGGTTTATTAACATAAACGTTGGGTAGGATTATGTTCCTGAATTGGCACATACTATACAACTGGCCCCGCTAACGTTGGAATTTATTCCTTACACAGTCTGGTCAAAGTTAGCGCATCAGTAGCAACCTCCTGTATGACCAGCCATATTGCACACTCATCGCTTCCTGCCCTTTCGGGGTATTATTAAAGTAACAATAGACTGTCAGAAGTGCGGGTACTTTCCAGTTTGCTGCTGCAAGCTAATCCTGCTTAGCTCTATGTGCTGCACCTGGGGCTGCAGGAGGAATTAAAAAACTCTTACCTGGACTGTGACACAGTCAGAGAAGGCTGCCAGGGTGCACAGACACAGAACTGCAGTCAGGAAAGCCTTCATGGTGAGCAGAAGTCTCGGGAAGTGCCTCTCAGCTCTCGCCTTGCCTAGAAGTTCTTTGGACCTGGGTTTCCTTTAACCTGAAGACAACAAGGTGCGATTTTTAAAGGGTTCCCCTGTGGTTACTGTGTAACTAAGACACTACCGTCACTGGCGAGGGGCAATTATAACCTCCTTGGCAAAGAGCCAACTGAAGTGCCCGGGTAGAAACGAGGCCAAATAAAGATAACGCTCACTAAGCCGTGATCAATCTGTTTGACGTTTTACGTCTGTTGCTTGGCGTTTATGCTTGAATTCATCACTGACAGCCTCTGTAGCCCAGCTGTGATGGAGATCAAAGGCAAGCAAAGGCCCAATACTGCAAGCTGCTCAGTGCCTCCTGGGAGGTGCAGAACACCGTCAGCTCCTAGGACCTTCATTGGACTCGGGACATGGAATAACCTGGTCCCAGATGCAGGGGCGGCTCTATGTATTTTGCCGCCCCAAGCACGGCAGTCAGGCAGCCAAATTACCGCTGAAGCCGCGGGACCGGCGGACCTCCTGCAGGCGCGCCGCTGAAGGCAGCCTGACTGCCGCCCTCAGGGTGACCGGCAGGCTGCCCCCCGCGGCTTCCTGCCCCAGGCACGCGCTTGAAGCGCTGGTGCCTGGAGCCGCCGCTGCCCAGATGTGCTGGGGATGCACTTCACCCCCATGCAAAGGACGAGCACAGGAATGAGGCATCTCTGAAGTCTCACTTAGTCCTTCACAATAGGATCTAGATGGCACTTCAGTAATGCGTAGGCCTTGTGCTGGCTCTGTGTACCCTGAGTGTGAAACCAATTGCAGTTCCTCTAAGGGACGATGTCCAGTGACCAGGTTCACTGAGCTGCTGAGGAAGATGAATGGGGTGATTGGAAGGGGAAAGTCTGTGTTAGGGAAATGCAGACTCCTGCAGGGTGCTGAAAGCAGTGGGAAAGGCAAGTGTTCAGGGTGCCTCTAAAATTCAGGCTGTCTGAATAGGGATTTAGGTGCCTACATCAAGGCACCAGCACGCCCATTTGAAAATCTAGCAGCTCAATTTTAAATTAAAACAAGAAAAGTTGTTTGATTGCTTGGTTTGAATGTGGGACATTAGATTATGCTTTGAATAGTCCCAAACTAGTTCTGCCACTTAACCAAACCGGTGATGAGATGACACCGTGATGCTCATAGTTAATGCCACGTGTTCATACTCAGAAGCTGGAAATTACTATACCACTTAAATAGAAAACAGATGCAGGATTTCATTGTTTTATTACTGTCTATTGTTCTCCTGCCTAATTGGCACCACCCCTAATTGCAATATAGCTTGTACCACTAGACTCATGGTCCAGTACAGCAAAGCACTTCAGCACATCCTTAACTTTACATACCTGTGCGATCCCATCTCTATTCTATTCTCTTCTATTCTCTTCTCTTCTATTGGCTTAATTTCAGAAACATTAGGGAGGGGCAAAGTTGTGTCAGCATATACAACAATTATTTGTGATTATATTATATCCTGGGGGTTGGGGGTGCACAAAATGTGGAAGACATACTGGAGTATATAGACCTCTGAGAAGTCAGGGAAACAAAAGTCTGGGGAGGGAACAAAAGTCTTGCTCCATAACTAATGATGCCTCTATTCGATTCTATTCTATTCTATATAGGTTCTTATGCTGTGCTCATCACCGAAGTATCTGAGTGCCTTCCAATAGTGCATTAAGCTAAATGACTACACGTCAGTCACATGTTGTTTGTTCTCTCAGCTTCTCCCGGGGGAGAAGTATGTGCAATGAAGTATTTTGTTTTGGGACGATTTTGGTTTGTTTTGCTTTTTAAAAAATGATTCCTCTTGCTATATCTTTGCTAGAGAAGGCAAGACCAACAAAACATGCCTTGCACTAGAAGCAGAAGGTGGCGAGATTTGGGATGGTCCTTGGTTCTTGGGGAGCTCATTGGACAGTCTTGGACTGGCTCCTGAGAAAGTATTGCATCCTGCACAGATGAGCTTTACCCTTATTGTAGAGGAGCGGAGGTCTTGTTGACTATGGTTTCCATCCTGGAGCTTTAGATGGTCTTATCGACAATGTCCACACTAATAGCTAGAGGCACGCTCCCCAGCTCATGTAGACGTACTTGTACTAGCTTGATGAGAGCTAGCCTGAGTATAACTAGTAGTGTAGTGGCTGATAGCTGTCGTGCCGAGTATGTACCCACAGGTTTCAGGTGCATTTGTACTTGGCACAGCTAAACTGTGCCATTGCTACCACTGTCTGTGTGACCGGCAGCTACACTGTCAGTTATAGTCCTGCTAACTTGATGAGAGTGGCTATCTCGGGGACCCGTCAGGGTGGCCACTCATGCATTCCTGGAATAATGGACGTTCTGGTACTTCCAGGAACGGCGTGGGCCTCCTCTTGCCGTCTGACTCTGCCCCCACCAGCGTGACCTTGGACGAATGGTGCATATGACGTCATGATGCATTTGGGAGGCACCATTTTTAAAAGCAGGCAGCTTGCGGGTGAGATCGCAGCAGCAGCAATGGAGTGGCATGTTCCTCAAAATGGTGTCCCCCTTCTGATACCAGACATCTGGTTTTGTCTGAATACTGGATGGGGGGACAAAAACAAGACTGTCCAGTTTCATACTGGATGAGTTGCTTGCCTGCTGAAGATGTTCCAATTGGAATCAGAAATTTGATGGAGTCTGGTATTTTCTTTGATGCAAGCTTGTTTATTTACAAAGAATGTACGAAGTCCTGCTTCTCTGAACACAGAAGAAACCAAGAACGAAGGAGCAATTTCCTGGCTTACAGCCCCAGGCCTCTTTAGCCAATCCCAGACTCAAACGCTCTCTCTCTAGCTTTCTCCGGGGTCACACAGCGAGCACAGGCTACTGCTTGACTTTCCTGCTTTTTGCCTCAGCCCCCACTCTCTGTTTTGTCTGCTCTCAATTTCTGTGTGTCCTGCCTTACCCCCACCCCACTACTTAGCAAAAGCCCTCTGCCCACTCAGTCCAAACTTGTAGGTGGGCTCAAAACCTCCTTTTGTCTTAGGTGGGGGCTTCTAATTAGCTCATCCTGACAGTTATGGAATTGAAGGCTACATCCACACCCACTCTCCATGAGGTTTGTGATTGAAGCAGTCACCAGCACCTCTCGGCATGACACTATGGCTTCTGCGATGTCCTCTCCCTTTAGATGTTCCGGGAGCTCTATGCTCTCCCCGCCCATCTCCAGTGCAAAGCCTTGCCTTCATGTTAGTTTCAGTTTTGCAACCAGAACAATAAAGCCACCACAGCAGACAGGTGTGTGTCCATCAGCTCCCTCTGCGTCTGTCTGTCTGTCTCCTCCTCTGTTGGCTCTAGAAATACAACATTTGGCATCGAGGATTTTATATCCCTCCAGTATTCAGTTCTCCCATTGCCTGACCAAGACGAAGGAACAGTAATCAAATAATTCTGTTGAAAAAAGGGGTTCAGTTCCCCTAGAGGTACATGGTGACAGGCAGCTCCTTGCTCCTGGGACAGTGTGAACCAGTCAGCTAGAGAGGGGGAAGTAGGCAAATGGAAGGAGAACAAAGGCTGCTGCCCAGAGCTTGTGCAAACAAAGAAGCAGTGAGTACAAGCATGCAGCCATATTGACTGGCCATGGGCTAGCAGACAGGCAGGCAGGCAAACAGCTTAGGTTGAACTGAGGGTATATAGCTAGCAGAGGGAGCCCAAGAGCAGCCAAAGGTGCGTATAAGCACACAACCAGGAGAGGGTGATGAGGCGTAGATAGTGCATAGTGAAAAAAAAGGGAGGGCGGATTTTCCCTGTGGAACAGGTGGTCAGGACGTGTGAAGTCCAACAAGAAAATGGAGAAATGGCACCTTTTGTGGGCAACGCTGGGGAGTTTGACGACAGCCGCAAATCATGGGTGGTGTACCTTGAATGTTTTGAGCTTGCAACTCCATTCCAGATAGACAACAAGTTTCAGCCTTGCTGACAGTGATGGGTCCAAAAAGCATATGAACTGCTACATGACCTGTTGTCTTCAGCTGTACCAGGAACTGCAACATACGCCACAATTACTGTAGCTGTGCAGGAACATTTTTGTCCTACACCATCGCTCACAGCGGAACAATATTGGTTTCATCAGTTAGATCAGGGAATTGGAGAGCCAGTAGCACAGTTTGTTGCTGCCTTAAGGAAGTTGTCAGAGCATTATCAGTTTGGCCAAACATTCAGGGATGTCCTCCATGATCACTTAGTCTCTGGATTATGCAACAACCAGCTCTAGAAGAAGTTATTGACTGTATCAGTGCTTACGTTCAAGAAGGCTGTTGAAGTAGCAGTTGAAATGGAGACCACAGAGAAAGATTCTCTAGAATTTAATGTGAACCGAGACGTTCCCCTGCTGCATTGGGGAGACAGGACACCATGGGAAAGTAAGGAATTTCCATGTGGCCATTGTACTCAAACTATATACGCTGAGGATTGCTTGGTACGTCAGGTTATTTTCAGAAAGTGCCAGAAGAAAGGACACATTGCCATGCCCTGTCGCATAGTTTAACGACCAGCTATGCAGAGTAACTGTACATCCAAGAAGATATCTATGAACACTGAACCTAAGAAAGGATGGAAGTGAGGAATACATTATGTGGAAAAAGACAAAAGCTCTAGTGACACTGACCAAGACCCTAGTATCACATGTATTATCAGAATCTGGAGTCAAAGATCGCATCTGGGTTATGCCCTTGATTGAAAAAGTTCCTACAAGAATGGAGCTTGGATACTGGAGCTGCTGTTTCACTGATTTCTGCATCTACTTATCACCAGACTTTGACACAAGTTCCCTGGAAGAAACCTCAAGTTTTGAAGATTTATACTAGAAAAAAGTTAGTCCGAAAAGGTGAAAGTTCAGCTAGATGGACAATTTACCACTGTATGTAACTGAAGGAAAGTATCCACAGTTATTTGGCAGAGCTTGGCTTGAGAAGCTGAAGGTGAATTGGACTGAAATCAAGGCGATGATGAAAATACCTCAACATCTTCAAGAGATATTGGACAGCTCCTCCGAAGTTTTTGAAAAAGGACTTGGACAGATAAGCAATGTGTCAGTGACGCTCAGTGTTAAGTCTGACAGTCAGCTGAAATATTGCAAGCCCAAAGTTCTGCCTTATGTTCTGAAGCCTCTGGTGGAAGCTGATTTGGACCGTCTAGTGAACATTGGAGTCTTGTCACCAGTTTCGGACAGGGAGTGTGCTACACCCATCAAACCAGTGATCAAGAAGGATGGCTCAGTCTGAATGTGTGGAGATTTCAAAGTGACATTGAATCCAATTTTATCTGCAGACCAGTATTCACTACCTCATATTGAAAAATTGTTTGCTACTCTTAGTGCTGGACAGTGTGTCAGGAAATTAGATTTGCTCAGTGCATACCTACAAATGGAGATTGATCCAGTATCTCACACACATCTCCCAATCAACCCACACAATGTCTTGCTTTGTTACTACAGGTTGCCGCTTGGTATCATATCGGCACCTGCTCTGTTCCAAAAAGCCATGATTGAGATTCTGAACGGACTGAACAGGGTTCAGTGCGATTTGGATGACATCCTTGTTACAGGAAAGGATCAAGAGGATCATCTTCGAAATTTGGATGCTGTCTTGCAGTGTTTAGAAGACAATGGGCTGAGAATACATCAAGACAAATGTGAGTTTTTCAAACCTTTAATTGAATACCTTGGACATGTAATTGATGCCACATGCTTAAGGAAATTGCTAGAGAAAAAGAAGGTGGTTCTTCAAGCCAGAGAATGTGTCACAGTTACATTCATTCTTAGGAATGAATAACTACTATGGAAAATGTCTGCCTAACTGGGAGACAGTATTGGTGCCTTTACTTGGACTGTTACAGGCGAATCAGAAATGGAAATGGACTGATGAGTGAGAGTGTGCATTTAAGGAAACAGAGAAACTGTTGACATCAGCCTAAGTCCTTATACATTTTGATGCTTCACTACCATTGCAATTGGCTTGTGATGCTTCACCATATGGAGTAGGTGCAGTTCTCTCCCATGTTTTTCCTAATGGCCTGGAGAAACCAATTGCCTTTGCATCATGAACACTCACTACCCCTGAGCAGAACTAAGCCCAGATAGAGAGAGAAGTTCTCAGCATTGTCTTCAGAATTTGTAAGTTCCACACTTACCTGCCTGGTAGACATTTTTACTGTGCTGATGGGTCATCCCCTGTTACTTTCAATTTTGGGACCGAAACTATTAGCTGCTGCTTGTATGCAACTATGGGCATTGCTATTTCCAGCTCATTCCCGTACTATTCAATTCCATAAAGGGACTCAGAATGGCATTGCAGATTGGCTGTTGCAGCTGCCAGGCCTAAGTTCTCATCTCCCCGAAGAAACTTCAGGCAAAGTGTTCTAGCTCAGTTTGATGGATAGTTTACTCATCACTAGTTCAGACATCAACAAAGAAACCACTAAAGATGATGTGCTCCTCTTGTGAAAGGGATGGTACTACAGGGTACAGTGCTGGAGCAAAAGAATCCCCAGTTTACACAACTCATGTCCCATCAATGTGAATTATCTGTGAATGATGGTTGTATCTTAGGGGGAATGCAAGTGATCATTCCGAAATCGCTTCAATCTCAGATTTTGGAAGCTTTTCACAACACCCATTTTGGCGTTGTATGGAGGAACACCATAGCCCGGAGTCATGTCTGATGGCTGGGGATTGCCAAAGACATTGAGAGAAAGGCGAAGTGCTGTATTACGTGTAAGCAATTTCAGCATGATCCTGGCCCAGCTCATCTACACCCTGGTCATGGCCACAAGCTCCTTGGAAATTTATTAATGTGGATTTTGCTGGACCTTCAGAAGGGTATATGTTTTGGGTGGAAGTCGACATCTATTCAAAATGGCCAGAAGTTTTCAGAATGACTTCTACTACAGCTACCAAGACCATTGGACAGCTTCATACCTTGTTTGGCCAACTGGGTTTACGATGCCAGTTGGAGAGTAACAATGGACCTCAATTCTGTTCTGAAGAATTTCAGAGGTTCCCAGTTTCAAATGGAATTCAGCACGTATGCTCAGCTCCTTATCACCCTGCTACAAACCGACTAGTAGAATTCTTTATACAAACATTTAAGCATGCCTTAAAAGCTTAAAAGCTAAAAGTCTATTCTGAGTCATTAGCAGAAATTGGACAATTTCATGCTTGTCTGCAGGAACACATCACATGCTACTACCCAGAAGTCTCCTGCAACTCTTTTCTTGAAGCTATCTATGTGTACCTGTTGAGACCACCTACATCCTCATATTGCCTCACATGTAGCCAAATCCCAAGGTATGCAAATCGATCGATGACATGAGACTTATCATTTTTTTTGAGTTGGAGACTTAGTGTGGACTCGTAACTACAACTTGTGGAGTGAAGTAGGTACCTGGTGAACTTGTAAAATGCACAGGACCTATTTCATTTGTGGTAATATTACCACAATTATGGTATTTTATGGAAATGACATATGGACCAGTTGCAGACTCGACAAGTACAAGAGTCCAGGGATGTTCCAGTAGGACTTTCTGTTCAGCCAATCAAGCCTCCTTCCATTACAACTCCTAATTTTGATGACTTGGTGGTAGAAACTTTGGTACCAGATCCAGTTGATTCCTAACCACTGATTGTTCCTGTTGTTTGGGACACTGCATCACCACATGATCCCAAGAGCGTGCGAAAACCAATTGTGCGCCTGCACTTATAAATCGACTGAAATCTCTGCAGATTCTCCAAGCGCATCATTTTATGACATTTGATCACATACTGTCCAGCCAATGCATTATCTGAGAATGTTGGCAGTTTTCATCCAGTCATGTATTCTATGATTGAGTGAGTGATAGTCAATCTAATGTATTGCAGAGCAAATACTAGTTCAGTGAATCATTCAGTAAATAAGGTGCCACAAGTACTCCTGTTCTTTTTTCAGTAAATAAGGGGGATAGTCATTGGATAATTTATTTGGCAAGTCCTGGTATTCAACTGACTCTGGTCTTCAAGTTGCTGGCGTCTTCCCTCTTTCCCAGGAAGACACAAGGATAAGGGCTGAGCTGCTATTAAGTACAGAGAGGCTTCCCACACACGTAATCAAATGGCTGTAAAAAGACTTCACACCGCACCAGCTCAGAAAAGAGCGAAACATGAAATCTATGGGAAAAATATCGCTGCACGCATGGGCCGCCCGTGGGTTTGGCAGCTACTTATCACCCAATGTTTACGTGCAGGGGTAAATGACAACGGCATTTGCAAGGTGTTTGAATTACTGCACGCTGGCACACACAGTTATATAGTAAATCACCCGTGTGACTGGCACAAAAGAAGCCTGACGCCCCACTATAGAACACTGCCCACTGCCACAGGTATGGAGCGAGCAGAACTGTGTCTGCTGCACGTCTTCTCACATCCTGTGTTACACGGTCTTCTCCCAACCCCTGTGGAGAGAACTGCTCCTGGAAGGGAAGTGGCTGCTGGTTAATGATTGTGGGATTAGGATTGGTTCTAATCTAAGGAATCAGTGAGCCAGTGGGAGTAAACAAAGGAGTTTAGCTTCAGGGCCAAGCTCTTTGGCCCTCGGCTCCGCCTAACCAGCGGCCTCTTGCTCAGGTGCCTGGAACACAAAGGACCACAGCCAGAGGAGGCGGGGAGGGAGAAGAGGGGTCTTTTGTAAAATCTCCTTAAGCCAGATGTAACAATATATTATATAGGGATAATCAAATAATAGTATAATATTTATTAGCTTCTCCACAGCCTGGCAAAAGAGCAGCCGGGTTATACATAGACCGGAGGGTTATACAGGGGAGGTTTGGGAATGGATTCCAAAGAATAGGATTGGCCATACCACACAGGGCTATTGGTTGGTCCAGACTGGCATCCTACTTCCAGCGGTGATGATAATACTTTAGGCATCCACAGCAGTGTCCATCCAGAGCTTTCAAAGCAGTCTACACACATGGCGGCTTCCTACAGCCCTGACCTCCAACAGTCGCTTAGACCAGCACAGAGAAAGCGCTGGCGATGCGGATGGACACCATTCTCCCTGCCAACGCAGTGCACAGTGCTGGGGTCCAACTGACCTGACATAGCCCCTCAAGGTTCAGATAGCACCAATGGCTAGACCCACTTTCTTTCATCTTGAATATTAACATTATAGCATCTACCAGGGGGCCCATCCAGAACCAGGGCCCCATAGCACTAGACATGCATATATAAAGACCTCAAAGCACTTAGCACGTATTCTCCAATCACATAATAGCTTGGCTAAACCATTTTCACCTTAGGTTTGTTCATACACTGTTTGCTTTGATTTGCTGCTCTTTGCTGGGTATGGTGGGACTTTGAATGGTATGTAACTGTTGTGTTGGCCCTCTGCACAGAGTGAATCTCATCCGTGTTGTGTGGTTGATCATAGAGTCCCACTGCATTTTTTCTCTGTGATTGTATTGTTTCTGTACTGTTGTATTGCTTACTCATAGACTTTAAGGCCAGAAGGGACCATCGTGATCATCTAGTCTGACCTCCTGCACATCACAGGCCACAGAACCTCACCCACCCACTCCTGCAATAGACCCCTAGCCTCTGGCTGAGTTACTGGAGTCCTCAAATCATGATTTAAAGACTTCAAGTTATAGAGAATCCACCATTTACTCTAGTTTAAACCTGCAAGTGACCTGTGCCCCAGGCTGCAGAGGAAGGCGAATCCCCCCACGGGCATTGCCAATCTGACCTGGGGGAAAATTCCTTTCTGACCCCAAATACGGCGATCAGTTAGACCCTGAGTATTTGGGCAAGACCCAAGAGCCAGACAAGAATTCTCTGTAGTAACTCAGAACCTCCCCATGTAGTATCCAATCACCGGCCATTGGAGATATTTGCTACTACCTGTTGCAGAACGGCTACATACCACTGTAGGCAATCCTATCATACCATCCCCTCCATAAACTTATCAAGCTCAGGCTTGAAGCCAGTTAGGTTTTTGTGACCTCACAGCTCCCCTTGGGAGGCTGTTCCAGAACTTCACTCCTCTAATGGTTAGAAACCTTCATCTAATTTCAAGCCTAAACTTGTTGAGGGCCAGTTGATATCCATTTTTTCTTGTGTCAACATTGATGCTTAACTTGAATAACTCCTTTCTCTCCCTGGTGTTTATTCCTCTGATGTATTTATAGAGAGCAATCATAGCTCCCCATAGCCTTTGTTCGGTTAGGCTAAACAAGCCAAGCTCTTTGAATCTCCTCTTATTAGGTAGCTTTCTCCATTCCTCGGGTCATCCGAGCAGCCCTTCTCTGCACCTGTTCCAGTTTGAATTCATCTTTCTTAAACACAGAAGACCAGAATTGCACACAGTGCCTTGTATAATGGAACTAACACTTCCCTGCCTCTACTAGAAATACCTCGCCTGATGCTTCCTAGGACTGCATTAGCCTTTCTCACAGCTGCATCACTTTGGTGGCTCATAGTCATCCTGTGATCAACCAATACACCCAGGTCTTTCTCCTCCTCTGTCGCTTCCAACTGATAAATCGCCATCTTATAACACAATTCTTATTGTTAGTCCATAAGTGCATGACCTTGCACTGTTACATTCAATTTCTTTGTGACTGTGTTGTTTCCGTCCCATTGTATTGTTTCTGCTGCATGACTACAGGACGGACACATTTTAAACAGGAGAACAAAGAATAGGAATGCTGAATGATGCACTCTCTATTGTTCATTTTTGGATAAATAATCATTAGTGGAAAAACTGGTGAGTGTTCAGGATTCAGGGATGTTTTCAGTAATACCCAGTAGTTGTCCGAGGATTCATGAATAAGAAAAAATATATGCCCACAAATCATAGAGAATCCATGTAAGCACTTTTATTCACAAAACTACTTGATAATCCTGTTTGGATTTTTTACTTCTTGCTCAGCTCTGGATTTTTTTTTGCTGGAAAACGGAGTTAGTCGCTAGCGTGGCATCTTGGGGTCATGCCAGCCTTCAAGATAATTATTTTTGAATATTTGTTATTTGGCCTCATGGTTACTTTTTGAAACTGATTTATGTTTATAATGTTTGTGTAAACCAGGGGCAGAGTGACGCAGTATGTCAAATTTGTCAATGTGAAAGAGGAACTATCTGTTCCCCTCCACCTAATTACTGAAGGAAATCAAGCTCTGTTCTTGCTGGTTTATAGGGATAAATGTCGCTGGTTCCCTGTAATCTGCATCCAAAGGTTACAAACAAGAACTTTGCTCTGGTCATTTTATCTGTGGCATTCTTTGGGAACCGCTTCTTCTCAGTGGTGCCAGCAAGAGATGGACCAAAGCTCACATGTAACTGGCTTTGACTTTTCCCACATAGGCAATGTTATTTCCCTTGGCTAGGTTTTCTATCATAGAATATCAGAGTTGGAAGGGACCTCAAGAGGTCATCTTGAGGTCCCTTCCAACTATCAATCCACCTACCTATCTCAGGGACTCAGATGGCCCCACTATGGTAGTATCTCAGCACCTTCCAACACCTCAGGGGGAGGCAGGAAGGTTACACATGGCAGCTGATGCACAGAGGTAGAAAATGAGTTGCCCACGGTCACACAGAGCCGGGAACTGAACTCAGGTTGCTGGGTTGGAGGCCAACAGCCTAACCACTGGGCCTCTCTTCCATTTTTTGGATGGCATGAGCACAAGGCCACAGTCAACTTCACAACAAAGGGTCTTCCATGTCTCATGGTTATTCTGTGAAGCATAGAACAGATCAGGAACATCCTGTAATGTACTACTAATCTGCAACAGATACCTGACTCTCGTTTAGAGATGCTCAGTGCCCTATAGTGACCATACTGGTGGACCTCAGAGTGCTGTTAGACTCATGTAGTGCCCTTGTTTGAGTGTATAAGCAGCTTCCTTCACCCATAATAAACCTGACTCAGGGCATATCTACACTGGAACTGGAAGTGTAATTCCCAGCTCAAGCAGACATATACATGCTAGTTTTCATCAAGCTAGCATGCCAAAAATACAAGTTTAGCCACACTGGGTGGCCAACCCATCCCACCATCCATGCAAAGTATAACCCCGTCGTCATCAGTGCAGTTGACTTTATTGTGGCCTGCTGTGTTCTGTACAATGTCCGAGAGGAGAAGGGGGCTTTTTGGCCATGAGTGGACTCAAGACACTGCTGGATTCCTCATTAGTTTGAGCCACTTCTACCATGACATATAATAAAACTTGCTCTTGTATCCCTGTGTAAATTCAAACACTTTATTTTACCCAGTTAGTTACATACCACTGGAAGAAGCTGAAAGGCAGACTGGCTGTCATCAAAATGTACAGCACAATAAACACACTAAGTGCAAAAACAGTGAAAAGGGCATGTTTCCAAATGTCACGTCCAGCTATTCCTGGATGTCCCTCGTCCCTTGGTTCTCCTTAGTTTGCTTGCATCGCCTGTCAGCAATGGATGAAAATTCATGGCAAAAAATCAACAAGATGCTGGTTTAGCCTGGAGCCACTTACAGCCTCCTTACAAAGCACCTGTGTCCATGCACGGATCTGCCTGATTTCCAGCCATGGGAACGCCGAACACAGACAGACTGACACCCTCCACTGTGACTGGGGCTCATTTAAGCTAGCTATGGACCAACTACAGACTCCAGTTTTGTTTGGACTCAAAGCAGCCAGGTTTTTGGGGACTCAGTTTACTGGTGGGCTGGGACATGTAGTAGGCGTGGCTGATTAATACGGAGGGCTGTATTAGACAGGGATGGTACGTGACGCTATCAATTGTGGAGCCCCAGCCCATACCAAGAACAAGCAATGAGATACTAGTAAAAATGTTAGGCTCACTGTTTGTTTAATTTTCTTCCTCTGTTCGGGGAGGGGTGGAGGTCCATTTTGAATCCCACATGGTGTCGGGGGAGGGGGTGGCACTAGCGGAATGGCATGTGTTCTGCTGCGAAGGGAAGCACACCAAAACCATGGCTTGTATTAATAACTTAGAGCCGTAAGCCAGAAATCCCTCCCATCCCTATATTAAATAAAAACCATCACAGTGGCAGAAACTGAGCAGTCTCCGGCTCCTGGGCTTGCTCTGATGTTGGTTCTGCTGCCAGCTGCTCCCCAGGGCCACGCTCAAACAGCTCCTCTGAGTACGGAGCCAGGATGTGCGGGAGCTGCTCCAAAGACATAGCCCCTTTGGTTATCAGCTTCAGTTCCAGGGTCACTTCTTGCCCTTCATCCAGCAGCTGGCTCTCCTCCAGTGGTGCCCATGACTGGGTGGTTATCAGGGCTGGCTCAGGCTTTTTTGCCGCCCCAAGCGGCAAAGGGGGGGGGGGAAAGGGGGTGATCGGCGGCACCTGAACCGCTCCACTTCGTTCCTTGTCGGCAATTCAGCGGTGGGTCCTTTGCTCCAAGAGGGACTGAGGCACCTGCCGCCGAAGTGCCGCTGAAGACCCAGATGTGCCGCCCCTTCCCATTGGCCGTCCTAAGCACCTGCTTCGTTCGCTGGTGCCTGGAGCCGGCCCCGCTGGTTATAAGGCTGCTATCCGCACTCAGCAGATTGTCATGTAACACTCTGGGTTCAGTGCTCACTACAGTATCCAGAACCCTAGGAAATTCCTTGTAAAAGAGGAAGGAAAACAGGGGTTCCCAGACGTGCCGTTAGCATCCTTGACTTGTGGTAGTCTGTCTTCACCTGCGTGATTTGCTCCCTCCATCGTGCTGCTGTATGGTCAATCCCCAGCAAGGCCAGTCACGCCGATAGAGCTTTGCAGACATGACCATTTCTTGCTCGCCTCGCAGCAGAGGTTAACCAGAATCCAGCTGAGTTCCTCTGGCCAGCCATCAGTGCGCTTGATGCGGGACTTCTTACTGCCATCCATAGCGAATACATGTGACAGTTGACTGTTTTCAGTAGAGCATTTGGCATGGAGATGAAGGCTTAAATGCTAAGTAGCTGCATTTGACCCAGGAGATTGCAGCCGGTTCCTGGGAAGCAAATGGGAAGGTTGGGGATGGAAGGGCTGGGAAGCACAGCCCCAAGGGATTGTGGGATAGTGTTGGTGAACTCTATAGACCTGAGTCTGGTGACCCGGACTTGAGCTGTGTCCACACTGCAAAATGCCTGGGCTTTTGACCCACATCACAGCGGGACCAAGGCTTTGACCCCCACCCCCACCCTCACCAGCAGGGTATGACGGCCCAAGCCCAGAGGGGTTTCTGGCCTGAGCCAGACTGACTTCTGTGTGGATGGAAAAGGGACTTGAGCTTAAACCTAACTGCCGCAGCCACGCCTATTGTTGGCTGCTCGCTCAAGCAGAGCTAGTGCGTCTGTCTACCCATGCGCGGAAGCACCCGCCCAGCTGCTGAGTAGATAAACCCCTGGTCCCAGTGTTTGCAGAGAGAGGTTATTCATGCCCATAAGCCCTATCAGAGCAGGTGACAGTGATGGCACACCTATTCAAATAGCAGCGCTAGCTGAAACAGCAAAACCTAGACCAGGGGTGGCCAACCTGAGCCTGAGAAGGGGTCAGAATTTACCAATGTACATTGCCAAAGAGCCACAGGAATACGTCAGCAGCCCCCCATCATCTCCCCCCCCCCCCCCGCTCCCAGTGCCTCCTACCTACTGGCAGCCCTGTCGATCAGCGCCTCCCCCTCTCTCCCCACACCTCCTGATCAGCTGTTTCATGGCGTGCAGGAGGCTCTGGGGCGAAGGGGGAGGAGCGAGGGCACGGCAGGCTCACAGGAGGGGGTGGGAAGGGGTGGGGGCAGGACCTATGGCAGAGCCAGGGGTTGAGCAGTGAGCACCCCCCGGCACATTGGAAAGTTGGCACCTATAACTCCAGCCCCGGAGTCGGTGCCTGTACAAGGAGCCGCATATTAACTTCTAAGGAGCCGCATGTGGCCAACAAAGGTTGGCCACCCCTGACCTAGAGCAACTTGAGAAACCTGAAAAACCCGAAACGAGCTTAGAAACTATAAATAGACACAGGAGTGTTAAAAGTCATTATCATAAAACCCCTGAGGCCAGGAGAGAGAACTCCACGGCTAAGAGGGACAAAGTCCGGCCTACATGCACAAGGTGTGGAAAAAGCTATATCCCAAGAGATGATATATGTCCCACCAGAGGCTCATGGTGTGATACCTGCACCAAATAAGGATACGGGCAGCGGTTTGCCGAACCAAAGCAGTCAGGGACTTGACTCATATTATAATCAAGAGCCATTGTTCCTGGGATCTATCACTTGTGATGACATGGAGCCTGCCTGAAGAGTGAAACTGAATATAACTGTTGACTTTAAAATTGACTCAGGAACGGACATCAAGGTTATCTCAGAAGGGTCTTGCAATCACCTTCAACCCCTCTTAGAGCGAGGTTGCCTGATGCAGATCCGACTAGCCCTGGAGGGACGCTGAACTGCATGGGCCAATTCACCCCAGAAACAATTTCAGAAGAGAGAAGCTGTGCATTCGGAGACATGTGATCAAAGGCTCAAAGACCAACAGCCAGCGGCGTATTATCACCTAGGCCAACAAGGCCTAGGCCTAGGGTGGCAAATTTGCAGGGGCGGCAAATTTGAGCACCCACAGAGAAGCTCCCCTCCCCACCCCACCCTCTCTGCTCCAACTCTCCTCCGCCTCCTTCGCGAGTGTGCCACCACGTCCTGTTTCTCTCCCCTCCCTCCCAGCGCTTGCGCCGCGAAACAGCTGTTTTGTGGGGCAGGGAGGGAGGGGGGAAGAAGGGGGAACACGGCCCGCTGGGGGAAGAGGCGGGGCCAGGGCGGGGATTTGGGGAAGGGATCCAATAGGGGCAGGGAGAGGGCCGAGTTGGGGTGGGGACTTTGAGGAAGGGGTTGGAATGGGGGCGGGGAAAGGGTGGAGTCGGGGCTGGGCCAGGGGCGGGCAGGGCGGCAATTATTTCAGGGCCTAGGGGCGGCAAAATCATTAATCCGCCACTGCCAATAGCCTTCTCAGTCACAGTGTGGCAGCTGCGATGAGTCTAATGAGAAAGATGGAAGAACTTAATGGAGGAGTTGATGATACTGGACTTTTGAAAGGAGATCCAGCACAAATCAACTTCAGATTCAATGCTGAGCCATACAGCATACAAAACACCCCTATCAGAGAGACCTTGGTAGAAACTGGTGGCAGATTTATGCAAATTCAGAGGACATCATTGCCTTATCATAGTGGACTATTTTTTCCAGGTATATAGAAATAACGTAGTTGAAAGACAAAAGCGTGTTGCAGTGTTCTCAAGAAAGTTGAGTGCACTTTTGCTCATGTCAGTATTCCAGAACAACTACTGATGGACACCTGACCACAATTCACTGCAGCAGAATTATGAACAAACGAATACATTCGAAAGATGATTTTGATCATATTACTAGCCGCCCACATTACCCACAAGCAAATGGAGAGGCTGAGAAATCTGTACGGATAGCCAAGAAAATCCTGCAGCAGGAAGATCCATTCCTTGCTCTTCTGAGTTACAGGTCAACACCAATAGCACATCTGCTGATGGGATGTCAACCCAGAACCAGGGCCGGCTCCAGGCACCAGCAAAACAAGCAGGTGCTTGGGGCAGCACATTCTAGGGGTGGCATTCTGGCACCGGCCATCATAGGTGCTGACTCCAGGGCATGGGGAAAAAGTGCCCCCGCCACCCCAGCTCGCCTCCACCTGCTCCCCTAAGCACGCCACCACCATTCCACTTCTCCCCCCTCCCTCCCTCCCAGGTTTGCCGCGTGCGAAACAGCTGTTTCGTGCAGCAAGGCTGGGAGGGAGGAGAAGCCGAGCGGCGGGCGCTCGGGGGAGGCGGCGATGGTGGAGCGGAAGTGAGCTGGAGCGGGGAGCGGTTCCTCTACCTCCCGTTACTTCCTGCGCCCCCCCCAACCCTAGCTCACCTCTGCTCCGCCTGCTCCCCTGAACGTGCTGCTGCTCCGCTCTCACTCTCCTGAGAGGGAGGGGGGAGAAGCGGAGCGGTGGCGCATCCGAGGGAGCAGGTGGAGCGGAGGTGAGCTAGGGCGGGAGGTTGCGGGGGGCCCCCAGGAAGCAATGGGGGGGGAAAATATGGCACACCCGGGGGAGGAGGCAGGACTGGGGATTTGGGGAAGGGGTTCAGAAGGGGTGGACTTGGGGTGGGGCCAGAGGGCACAAAAAAAAAGGGAGGGTGGGCAAAATTTTTTTTGCTTGGAGTGGCAAAAATCCTAGAGCCGGCCCTGCCTAGAACTACTGTTTCAACTTTGGAAAATAACCTGTTTCCAAAGTGGCCAGACATGAAGATAGTAGTTAAAACAGATAAAAGGGCTAAAAGAGCTTATGAATACTCTTACAAGAGATCACTCAGAGAACTGCCAGGTCTAGAACCTGGTTATTGTGTTCATGTCAAACGGGATGGAGAAAATGGTGGAACTCCAGCTCTTCATGGTCAGGGGTTCGGGGGGGGGTGGGGGGCTGTCAGGAGAAGCGGGTATAGAGAGCGGTTGGGGCAGGCAAGGGACAGGGAACAGGGGGGGTTAGATTGGTCGAGGGTTCTGGGGGGGCTGTCAGGAGAAGGGGATATAGAGAGCGGTTGGGGCAGGCAAGGGACAGGGAACAGGGGGGGTTAGATTGGTTGGGGGTTCTGGGGGGGCTGTTGGGAGAATTGGGTGTAGAGAGCGGTTGGGGCAGTCAGGGGACAGGGAGCAGGGAGACTTAGATAGGGGGTGGGTCCTGGGGGCAGTTAGGGTGGGGGGGGGGGACAGGTAGGGGGTAGGGGGATTCTGAGGGGAGTGGGAAGTGGGAGGGGGCGGGGCTAGGGCGGCACCCCGTGTCCTCTTTTTTGATTGTTGAAATATGGTAACCCTATCTCCCTGCTTCTCGTTCTGGTGCCTGAACCCAGCACTGCCCGCAGCAGCCTAGTCCGGCTCAGCCCTGGGCTGGAGCATGCTCAGTGCAGACAGAATGTTCAGACATTTTAGCTGTGAAGCTCAAGCAAGTCTCTACTGAGCACGTGCACATCATCATTTTTAAAGACTTGGGAAGATTTCTCACGGTAACGGCATAAGGCACCTCCCTGACACACGGGCCAGGCGAATTTTGAATTCCTGCTCCAGCACATCGGGGGCACTAGCACTTCTCAAAAAAAGTTCCCAAGAATTTTCTTTTAACATAAGCAAAGCAGCATATTTTCCACTAGCCTCAGTCTCAGAACTGGCTGAACTGTTTTTAATTGAAATTAAAAATCAGCCTGAAGCAGTCATGTAAAACTGTTAAAAGTTTCCCAAGGTTATAGGTATCATGGGGTAGCCGTGTTAGTCTGTATCTACAAAAACAACAAGGAGTCCGGTGGCACCTTAAAGACTAACAGATTCATTTGGGCATAAGCTTTTGTGGGTAAAAACCTCACTTCTTCGGGTGCACAAGCTTATAAGCAACTAAAAATAGGGTCTTATGGTGGGAAGTGCTGGGCATCCTTAACAATAGGTGCTGCTGCCAACCCTGCCGATAATAAAGATGGATGGTCCTATGACGAACGATAGAAAGATAAACACTGAACATGCAAAGGCGTCACTGCCATTAGAGTAACATTTTAACTCAAGCAAAGGGCAACGAAAGCAGCAAAAAAGGTGGGTTTGATTTATAAGCAATAAAGAGCCCATAAAAACTATGAGATTGGGAAAGAAAAATCCCATTAAATATTTAGTACTGGCCACTGCTGTCTCTGAAAGCAAAAAAGTATAGAGCAGGATCCAGACAGCATACTGATCAAATTTGCAGACGGCACAAACCTGGGAGCGGGGAGGGTTGCCAACATTTTGGAGGACAGAGCTAAAATTCAGAGGGATCTGGATAAATTGGAGAACGGGGCTATAGAGAACAAAATGAAATTCAACAAAGACAAATGGAAGATGCTACACTTAGGGAAGGAAAACCAAATGCACAAGTATCTTGGCAGCAGCCCTGCTGAGAAGGATCTGGGAGTTGTGGTGGATCAAAACCTCAACATGAGTCAGCAATGGGATCCTCTTGCAAAAAAAGCAAATGCAATTTTAGGTTGCATGAACAGAGGCATCGTATGGAAGCAGGGCCACCCGGGGGAGGGGGGGCAAGTGGGGCAATTTGCCCCGGGCCCCACAGGGGCCCTGTGAGCCCTGGTCCAGCGGCGGTTCGGGTCTTCAGCGGCATTTCGGCGGCGGGGGGCCCTTCAGTGCCACCGAAGATGTGGAACGACTGAAGGGCCCCCCGCCGCCAAAATGCCACCGAAGACCCGAACCACCGCCGGGTGGGTACAAGCGCCGCAGCTCCCCTGCTTTGCCCCAGGCCCCCTGAATCCTCTGGGCGGCCCTGCATGCAAGTCACAGGAGGTGCCAATACGAGAGGCGAATGACAAAGATGATCACAGGGATGGAATACAAGCCATATGAGCAAAGGCTGAAGGAACTAAGTATGTTTAGTTTGGAAAAGAGGAGACGAAGGGGGGGCATTATCGTGGTCTTCAAATACTTGAAAGGCTGCCATAAAAAAGATGGAGAAAAGTTGTTCTCTTGCCACAGAGGGCAGGACAAGAGGCCATGGGCGCAAACTCCATCAGAGCAGATTCAGATTAAATCCCAGGAAACGTTTCTTAACTATAAGAACAGCAGGACAATGGAACAGATGCCTCGGGAGGTCACGGAAACTCATTTACTGGAGGTTTTCAGAAGGAGGCTGGATAGCCTCTGTCTTGAATGATTTAGGCACAACAAATCCTGCATCTTGGACTAGACATCCCTTGCGGTCCCTTCTAACCCTCTGGTTCAATGATTCTGATTCTTTGGGGGCAGGGACAGACTCTAATGGGTATGTTTATAAGTTTAGGTTTGAAATTAGATGAAGCTTTTGAACCATCAGAGGAATGAAGTTCTGGAACAGCCTCCCAAGGGGAGCAGTGGGGTCACAAAAACCTAACTGGCTTCAAGACTGAGCTTCATAAGTTTATAACGAGGATTGTACAATAAAATTGCCTACAATGGCATGTGGCCCATTTGTGAATGCTGGTAGCAAATATCTCCAATGGCTATAGATGGGACACTAGATGGGGAGGGCTCTGAGTTACTACAGAGAATTCTTCCCCTGGCTGGTGGCTCTCACCCACATGCTGAGGGTCTAGCTGATCGCCATATTTGGAATTGGGAAAGAATTTTTCCAGGTCAGATTGGCAGAGACCTGGGGGGTGGGGGGGGGGTTCCTTCCTCTGCAATATGGGACATGGGTCACTTGCTGGTTTGAACTAGAGTAAATGGTGGATTTTCTGTAACTTGAAGTCTGTCAATCAAGATTGGAGGACTTCAGTAACTCAGCCAGAGTTATGGGTATATTACAGAGGTGGATGGGTGACGATTTGCCATCGGAGATGTGCAGATTGTCAGGTAAGAGGATTGTGATGGTCCCATCTGACCTTAAAGCCTAGACTCTGCACTTTGAGATGGAGCTGTTATTTCCAGCTTGAAGAGACATACCGCACTAGCACTGATCAAGCTAGTGCACTAAAAATAACTCACACATGATGGCATGAGCAGTGGGAGGCGCTAGCGACTCCCAAGGATGACCCTGTCTGAGTCACTCAGGGTGTCTAGCCCCTCCTGCCACTGCTCACGCCACCACAGCTATTTGCAGTACTCTAGCTCTATCCGAGCTAGCAGGGATATGTCTCCTGGCGCTGGAAATTGCATCTCCAGCTTGAAGTGTAGGTGGGTGCGCGTGTGTGCACCGCTAGTACAACAGTGTTTGATCTCAGGGGAGGGGGAGTTCATTGCTACTGAAACATAAATCCCCATCTCACATGTAGCCCCTCCCCTTCACTGGGTGGGTCAGCAGCAGCAGGGTTCAAACCTGGGGATCTTAATATAGGAGGCTCTCCTGAAGGACCTGCAAGACCCACATATTCCAACCAAGCCTGAGGCAGGCTTATCATCTTCTCTGTGGACTAGGCACATCAGAGGGGACAGAGCACCACACTAAGCTGGCATGAGATACATCATCATCACCCCCACCTCATTATTATTATTGAACAGGGAGAGGCCATGTGGGTGCTGAGTCCCATTCAAGAACCTGCCAGGCCCAGCGCCCATCATCCCTACTGGTTGAGGGAGAAACAGCATTTCAGCTGCCAGTTAGAAAACCCTGAACACAACAATGCTCCTTTCAGAGCCACGCTGCAGAGCACAGCCGGGCTTTCAGCCCCCATGGTTACTGTTCACTGTATTTTATGATTTACCAGGCGCCAGAGATATACAGAGAACTTTACAAAACATGCGGAAAGGACAAGGTCACCACCCTGGATATCTTGATATCAAAAGTCTGCAGAGTATATAAAACAACAAAGACCGAAATGAAAGGAGGTGAAAAGGGAACACCATGGAGAAGATAATAAAATTCACTGAGTTATAATGCACAGGTGATTAACAGTGCTAGGCTGGCAAGGAGTCCTAAAAGACCCCCTCAGATTAGGGCCAGTCAAGGGTCTGTTTTACAGAGTTCGGTGGGTAAGTTTATCTTGAGATAACAGGAATAATTAGACATTGGTAATCACAAGAGTAGATTTCTCAACACACATGTTTGCGATTGTAACTAGGACAGTTTACAGCTGTTTGCTTAAGGGAGGAATTACTCAGCAACTTTAATTTAACAGTAAACAAGGTTTGTGTTGGGAACCGCAGTTCCACTTCAAATCACTCCATTTACCTGCCAAGTTTCCCGTCTGATGAAGCTATAGACAAGTGTCAGCCAGGAATGAAAAGAGGAATCGCTTTTATAGTACAACTAGAGTGACCAGATGTCCCGATTTTATAGGGACAGTCCTGATATTTGGGGCTTTTTCTTATATAGATGCCAATTACCCCGCACCCCCTGTCCCGATTTTTCCTACTTGCTATCTGGTCACCCTAAGTACAACCTCAGAGTTATGAACACCAGAGTTACGAACTGACCAGTCAACCACACACCTCCGTTGGAACCAGAAGTACAATCAGGCAGCAGCGAGACCAAAAAAAAAAGCAATTACAATACAGTACTGTGTTAAATGTAAACCACTAAAAAAAAAAAAAATAAAGGGAAAGTTTAAAAAAAGATTTGACAAGGGAAGGAAACTGTTTCTGTGTTTGTTTCATTTAAATTAAAATTAAAACAGTATTTTTCTTTTGCATAGACAAGTTTCAAAGCTGTATTAAGTCAATGCTCAATTATAACGTTTGAAAGAACACCCATAACGTTTTGTTCAGAGTCCCAAACATTTCAGAGTTAAGAACGACCTCCATTCCCGAGGGGTTCGTAACTCTGAGGTTCTACTGTACCTAATGGCTAAGCAATGTCGCTTCATTATTACCATGTGGGATAATTCATGTGTCCTGGGCTGTGCACACTGGTTCGTTATTGCAGGACTGCTCATGAGGTCTGGGCTACTGGAAATGATACTTTCTTTCATAATCAATTATAAGTAAAAAATTAAATTTTGGGCTTGGCATCCTGGACAATATCCTTTAAAGTGCAGTTAAAGTCCAATCACTGAATAGTCTGTGGCACCTTATAGACTAACAGACGTATAGGAGCACGAGCTTTCGTGGGTGAATGTGACATGCATCCAAAGAAGTGGGTATTCACCCACGAAAGCTCACGCTCCTATACGTCTGTTAGTCTATAAGGTGCCACAGGACTCTTTGCTGCTTTTACAGATCCAGACTAACACAGCTACCCCCTGATACTAGTCCAATCACTGACACTCTAAAAACGGCACCAGAGGTTTGTCTTCTCTGTGTATTCCCATTCAGTGACTAGCAGATCTCACTGGGGGAGCTGAATGCCAAGTTGGTTGGGTCATTTCTGGCTCTGACATCACCAATAAAAAAAAAAATCAACCGTGACAAAGGAATTTACAGCAGTTAACGATTTGGCTGTGATGCATGCACCAAAATAGAATCCAACTCCTTCTGAAGTAGCTGTTTGGGGTCTGTGAAGCCAACCAGTCGTAATATGCAATGACAACACATTTAGCGAGTAAAGTCTGCAGACCTGACTCTATGCCCAGGGAACAACTTTATGGAGGAAGAAAGTGGTGTTTTCCCAGAGCACCTTTTCTGAACCTCACTGCACCTAAGAGCAGAATGTGGCTTGTTCTTCTGGTTACCCCTCACACGCCTGGTGAGGAGACCCAAGGGTGATGGAGACACCGTTCACCCAGACAGTAAGTGACAGGGTATCAACTGCGCTTTGAAGAGGAAAAATCCAGGGTGAGGCAGTGGCGGATTTGGCAAAGGTATTTGCACTTCTGTCACGCAGTCTGGAGTGGTTCATGACCACGCATGCCAACTTCAGGGCAGACCATCAAAAGCAGGGCAGACACCTCAAACTGATGGTCTAGTCTATAATGAGATCTCACCAATCCAGTAACAAATATGAGTTCCTGGATCACTGTAACTGTCTTACCATCGAGTCACAGTCTATCTTGCCATCCAGGCAAACTGGATTTAGTGATAAAGGGTCACTTACACCAAAAATCAAAATATTCAGTTTGCTCCCAGTCCCAAGAGACTAGTCACTTACCTTAGAGCTCATGCCAAAGACAAGCATGATAGCCAATCCTATAGCAAACGAATTAATGATTTATTAGCTAGGAAAAAGACATGAGAGAGAGTTATTTACAGGTTAAAGTGGACAACATATATACACAAATGAGCTCAGTGTATGGTTCCAAAAGATGACAGAGCTTTGTCAGCACTGAATGGCTTTTTAGGGCTAACCCAGGTTGACCCTGGGGATCTCTGCTTTTTTGCTTCTTAGCTCCAACCCTTGTAAGAATCCAGACAGCAAAGAGATGAAAAATGTTCATGTCAGTTACCTTTATTTCCTTCTTCCAGAATTCAAGCTGATGCTTTCTTACACATAGCATCTTCACAGGTGTAAAAGGGCCATTAAACCAGCCTTTGTGTTGTGATGTTCCACAATGGCCATTTAGTCTCCTGGAGGGGGAGGGGAAGCACTTTTACTGCCTAGGTTCACATGTTCAGAGCAGGTAATTTTACAGTTATAAAGCAAAATGTACATATTACCTTACAGCACGGGGATATGGACATTACAAGTAAGATTAATGCATGTAGCAACTTACAAGCATTGTAGAGAACCAAGACGCATTCTTGCAAGTTCAACACTCATCTTGAACAATATTAACATATGGGTGAGCTGGTCTGGTTTTCAGCTATGAATTTGTCAGTGCTTAGCTGACACCTACAACCTTGGCAAAAGCTGTAAACCAGGTGCATCACGCTGCCAGTGCAAAACTGGTGTTGGAAGGGGTGTCACCGATGTGCCGGAATATGCCCTAAGATCCCCTGATTCTTGATAAGGCTTCAGCCAGTACCTTTTCCTTCGCCTTGATATGATCGATTTCCATGTCAAATTCCTGTAGAGCTAGACTCCAGTGCAGTAGTCCAGAACTGGTCTCCTTAGTTCAGTGTAACCTTATTAGAGGGGAATGATCTGTCAAAACCGTAAACCTTATTTATATAATAAAAAAATATAAGTGGCTTAGCAGGCCAAACAATGGCGTAGCCTTCCCGCTCAGTGACGGCATAGATCTGTTCAGGGCGGGTCAGTTTTTTACTCAAGCAGGCAATGGGATACCGTGTGTTTCCCAGGCCATCCTGCATTAGCACGGCACCTAACCCAGTGCTAGAAGCCTCAGTGCACAGCACAAAGGGTTTGCTGAAATCAGGGCTGACCAAAACAGGCTCTTTAGACAAAGCCTCTTTTATGTTCCAAAAGCCTTTTTCACAGCTTTGTCCATAGCACCCGCTCTGGTTTCCACTTTTTCTAAGGTCTGTTATGGGGCCACAATGTCACTAAACCCCTTTACAAACCTCTGGTAATATTTAGTCAGACTAATAAAGGATTGGACCTGCTTCTGGGTTTGTGGGGCAGGCCAACCCCGAATAGTTTCTACTTTTAAAGGGTCCGGGCAAACAAACCCACTGCCCATCCTGTGTCCTAGGTAAGATACCGCTGCAGCCCCCCTCTTGCATTTGGAACTATTGACAGTGAGGTTGGCTTCTCTCAGCCTTTGTAACACAATTTCCACATGGTTCAAGTGGTCTCACCACGAGCTACTGAAAATAGCCAAGGCATCTATTAGGCCCTGGCAAAGGTTTGTAACCCCTGCAACACTTCCTTGACAAGCCTCTGGAAGGTGGCCTGTGCATTGATTAATTCAAAGGGCATAACCTTACATTCATTTAAGCCCCATGCCACTATAAAAGCGGATTTCTCTTGGGCATCAGCATCTAAGGGAATTTTCCAGTACCCATGAGTTAAATCCAGGGTACTTATGAATTTTTCACCCCCCAAAAGATCTAGTAGATCCTCTATTCGGAGCATGGCATATGGGTCAGGTTGGGTGATAGCATTTAACCTCCTAAAGTCCACACAAAACCTCATGGTTTTATCCGTTTTAGGTACCATCACAATAGGAGACATCCAGGAGCTTTCTGATGTAGTAATCACCCATTTCCAGCAGGCTTTCCACCTCCTCCTGAATTTGCTTCTGCATCTCTCCTTTAGCACAATGTGCTTTGCTAGGAGCAGGGTAGTTTCAATGGAATGTAGAATTCTGTCCGTTAAACCTGCCTGGTTGGAATGACCTGTTTGTGGTGCTTTAAAAGGGCTGACATTGCCTGCTTCTGTGTGGGGTTCAGACTCTCCCACATCTCAGTGCTCTCCAGAGAAATCTCTTCCTTATGCTCCATGACCAAATCAATCAAAGGGGCAGTAAAGCCAGGAGATGCTTAGGGTCCACTGCATGTGAATGACTAACGAGGGAGTAACACTTCCCAGTCATTCTCTCACCTGGTGACATACATTTTCCACATAGCTTTCAGCGTTCCATTCAATCTCTCCACCAGACCAGTGTTTCTGGATGAGAGGGGGCAGCCATTGTATATACCTCACGCCACATAATTCCCATCACTTTTTAAAGACGGCAGACATGAAATTTGCACCATAGTCTGACATATTCCTCTGGGGAAAACTACTCTGCTACAAATGGTGAATAAAGCTGTAGCCACAGTCTCAGCTTCGAGATTAGCTCGTACCTTGGCTTCCGAGCACCAGGTGGCAGAATCCACCACAACCCGTCTATGTTCCTTTCCATTCCTGGAAGGTTTAGTGAGGGGCCCCACATATCCAGACTCTGGCAAACACCTCTTTAATGATGGGCAGAGGTTGCACTGGTGCTTTGTAGGGTCCCTTTAATGTCTTATGCTTCTGACATAAGTTGCAACTCTTACAATAATCTCTTACTGTCTCAAACGCGGGAAGCCAACAGAAGTTCTGTTTAAGCCAGCCAGAGGTTCTTTCCACTCCCAAGTGTCCTGTGAAGGGACAATCATGCAAACCTCACCCCCATGTCTCCTTTTCCCTATTGGAACCACCCTCTGCAACAAAACCCATTCTACAAAAAAATATACCCTTTCCTTCCCCAGCTGGGGTATTATTATTCTGAGCCGCAACTCTCCCTTGGTCCAGAGAAGAGCCATCTTGTGAAGTCTTCACAAACTCCTTTGAAGCCTCACTTAAGTTCAGAGCAGATTCTGACAAAGCAGTGGATTTTTCAAATTCCTCCACTGTAGACAAGCTGCTGCTTTCAACAGACAAAAGACTGAGGACGTTCTTGCAGCTTCCCGGCTGTCCACAGCCAAAGCAGGTGAGTCAGCGCCACACTCCCTCTGGCTGAGGGTTAGAAGAGTAAACTGCTCAGGCATGGCTAAAATGTTATTTATTCAAAGATCAGCTGGGAGCAGATTCCTGACGCCTACATTGACCTCACCCGTAAAATCCTCCCACTCCAGGTGGATCTTCCCCACAGCTATCCCCACACCGAGTTGCTCTGGGACTGTTACACAGCTGCCATGTCCCACCCCAGAGGTGGCTGAATTTAAATCCTGGAAGAATGGATACCTGGATACAGCTCGTGGGCTCTGTGAGACTTCATCTCTTTGTGTGTGTGAAGGCGCTGAGGTGTAGCGAGGAAAGGGTGCGTGTGAGGGCAGCACTGTTCCCCTTTGCCACGCTTTGGGCTTGGGACAATGAATCCGGATGAGTGGGGTAGCTAAATAGATGGTTATGTCCAGGGTAGATGGATAGAGAGTGGGGGGAATGGATAGAAGAGGTGTATGTGGATGGATGGGCTGGGTGGAGATGTTTGAAGATGAATGGATGGGGTGTTTATAGATGGATGGATTGGGGGTGGGAGGATGGACAGAGGTGGGATGAATGGATGGGGTGTGTGGTGTCACAGAGAACTCACTCCAAGCTAATATGTTTTTTAAAAAAAAACCTCTTACCAGGGAGTTTGTCCTCCTGTATCACCAAACTCTCCTTAACCAAAGTGACTGTGTTCCTGCAGCCCTTACAATCGATGCATTTAACTTAGCATCGTTAATGCATTCTTCATTATCTTCCCAAGCCAACATCAGTCCTAACACAGTTGACTGGGCCATTCATCTCCCTTACTGCTCCCTCTGGGACCAGGCCGTTGTGGGTGCAGATCATGGGGTGACCCTATTACAACAACCAACATCTTACCCTCTATTCCTTCATTCTGCTGTTCACTACTTCCCCTTTACCAATGACCTGGTGCTCTTCTGTGCCTGGAGCACTAGATGTCACCAGTGCTGCTCCGGCCAAACAGTGTCTTTTCCAGCTGCTCTGATCCAAGTCCAAAGATTTTTCCACGGCAGCTGAGCTACAATCATCGTTGGTTAAGCCTTGAAATCAGCCTATATATTTAACTCAGTGAAATAAAAGGATGTTGTTCACGCATTGAGGCTCTTGAAGAATCTGAAGACTATCCAGAGATTAATGAAGCAAGAACATTTTAAGGCCAGAAAAGGTGGAAACTGACCCTTTGACTATTACTGAGAAATAGGGTCGGTCTGCACTATGGAGTCTAGATCAGCATAGCTATGCTGGCATAACCCCATAGTACAGGCGCAGCCAATACCAATGGCAGGGGATTGTCCTTTGGTGTAGGAACACCGCCTCCCCCGAACAAATCTAGCGATATCCATGGATACAAACGTCCATTGACAGCGGTTTCTACTCTGAGGCCTAGGTCGGCATAGCGATGGGGGAGGGGGGTGTTTTCACACCCCTGAGCAATGTAGCTCTGTCAACCTAACTTTCGAGTGTAGGCCAAGCCTTTGTGGGGGGGAAAAAATCACCTGAGCAAGAGGAATTAAGACATTGAAGAGAATCAGGAGTTGCCTTATCCTTTAAGCAGGCAACTTCAATAGCAACCTTTTAAGGACCCTGGTTGAGATGTTCAAAGGGTCTGGGGATTTAGCGGCCTGTCTTCCATTACAATGAACAACATGGAAATGTAAACCGGCCCTTAGACTGCTTTGCAGACCTCAGCCAATGAGAGGGCTCAAACAAGGGCAGCAAGTTGGCGTGGTGTGTGGAGGGGAGCTTGAGGGACGGGGCTGTACCACACCTCTGCAGATGGGATTCAGCGAGCTGGCCCTCCTCCATGCCCCCAGGCATTGGGACAGGCATTGAATAGCATAGACTGAGTCAGGGGCGATGCAGATACACCTGGATGACATCAGCATGCTGAAAGCACTGTGGGCCAGGCCTGCTCACTAGCCCTCCCGGCAGTTCCTGGAACAAGAGTGGAGACAAGATATAAACCATGGAACTTCACACCCAATGCCCTAGTGGACGAAGTACCATTATCCACCTCCACGGTGGTAATGCAGAGCGAGGAAGGAATAGAGCCACCAAAGAGCAGCCTGTGTAGTCCAGCTACAGTCTGCAGACAACTCAGCAAGCCCTCGTGATCAGTGGTATGCAAGACAGCTGCTAGGTCTGAGAGCATTGGCAAAGGCACCAAATCTTCATCCATCCTCCTCCGGAGATGACAGTCCAGGGTATTTATATGTATATTTCCTATGCCACTCATCATCGAAAGATGCAAACACTTTGAGGAGCAACAATCCCCAGGAAAACCCTCCTCCTGCTTCTGAGCCAGAGTTTTAGAGGTATTTAGGGTTTGTCTACACTGGCACTTCGTCGGCAAAACTTGTGTCATTCAGGGGTGTTAATGACGAAAGTTTTACTGACAAAAAGCGCCGGGGTGAACTACGCTTTGTCAGCAGGAGCGCTCTCCTGCCGACAAAGCTGCTGCCGCTTGTGGGGGGTGGAAGTTTTTTGTTGGCAGGAGAGCCTCGTAGTGTCGCTACAAGCCTCATAGTGCAGCTAGAGGGTATGTCTACACTGCAATTAAAACCCCCTGGCTGGCCCAGTCAGAGAGTCTGTGACTAGCTTAGAACTTTCTTTTGCAATTCAACAAATAACTGAGGCTTCCACCTTGGACCTGATGCGGCTCACCTGTGTGCAGTGCTCAAAGCTGCTTTACTGCGCACAAACTTGCCAGTGTAGACAAGGCCTGAGAACCCAGCCGTGTGTCTGTTATAAACATTGGCCTGATGCCCATCACTGTAATGACCGAGCACATCATCAGCCGTGATTAATTCCACTTACCACTTTCATACCAGCTCCTCCTGTTACCATCATCCGCCTTTCAGAGGTGGGGATGCCGACCCACCAAGCAGCAATGTGACCTGACACCGAGTCCAGGACAAAGCTAGGAATAGAACCCGACCCCTTGAGTACTATTAACCCCCAAACCGTCTTTCCTTCTTCCTACCCCACAACAGAGACAGCATAGAGCGTGGCAGAGGTCACTTCCTCCCACTGTCCCTAGGAACATGATGTGCCTGACCACAGATGTGGACACAGCGCCTTGAGGGATGAGATGGGGCCTCCATGGACCACGAGTGACAGCCAAGGTGTCACTGAGTGTTAACCGTAGTGCTAGTGCCTGTGGGTCTGAGACCTGTTAGGAGAACAATCCTGCTCTTAGCAGCCAGTCTGATTATATCCGGCAGCATCAGTGGGCACAGTGTAGGATAAATATGAAATTAAAGAATAGAGTTGCTTATGTTTGGTTAAGGAAATGTGTTGTAAAGAAACACCCTGACTAGCAAGTAGAAGGAAGGCCTTGAAAATAATAAGGCCAGAAGGAATGAAGGAGAGGGGCCATCTAGTTCAAAGACTAACTAATGAGATAAGGAGAAGTTTCTAAAGAGAAGGCCTCTGACCAACAGGGTGACTGCAGATAGTTTTAAATAAGATGAAAGGAATTGGTCTTAAAAGAAGCCAGCATGGAACTTTCCACTCCACATGCCAGTGTTATCTTAACCATAAAGCCTATGTGAACCCAGGTGCAATGGAAAAAAAACTGCTGGTCAACAAGAAGGCAGGAAGGAAAGGCCTTGGGGAGAAAGCAGGGTGCAAATCTTGCCTGGCCTGAGACTGGAATCAAGGGTGAACTGTCTCCAATTGTTTTTTAGCTGAAGTCAGTAATTAGCAATGACATCATTTGTTCAATAGTATAAAAAAAGTTATGAATTTGAGGGTCGTTTTTGTCAGGCCCTACCTGCTCACGCAGGAGCATACCCTATGTCTGGCCTCTTTGTAAGTGTACTGATCACATGCTTATGAATACTCTGTTACTGTATTGGGTGTAGTGACTGCTTACTATTAGGCTTTTAGGCACGTTTAGAGCAAATTATAAAATATCATTAGGTCTTTGGACTTACTAGAAGCATTAATGGTTAGATTGGTGTCTGGTGGTCTCCCATATGAACAACATCATTAAAATTATCAATAATTCTAACAAAACTGTATGCAGCCCTAGAGCGTTAGCAACATGAGCCCCTTTGTGCATGGTGTATTTTCACAGCTGAGACTCAACCCAGGACTATATACTCTATAAGTCCACCATGGCTACACTAGTTTTAGCATGCTAGCTCTGAGCTACCCTGGGTATGTCTACTCAAGCTAAGAACAAACACACATCCGCCACTCAAAATGTAGACACTCTATGAGACATGGGCCAGTCTCCCCTTGCAGGAGGCACGCACCGCCCGAGCACCGTAAGGTCCCCTGGCACCCAGACCGTGGCTCCGCCCTGAGGCGCCACCCCTGCTTGGCCTCCTCCCTTGAGGCCCCGCTTGTGCTCTACCCCTGTTCCCCTCCCTCCCGGATCCCCCCTGCCTGCTGAGTCCCTCCTCTCCTCCCCTGCCACCCGCTGCTCCCCACATCCCTCCACCCCTCCCCCACCAGCCGCTGCTCCCCGCATCCCTCCTCTCCTCCAACCCCTCCCCCATCACCTGCTGCTCCCCGCATCCCTCATCTCCCCACCACCCGCTGCTCCCCGCATCACTCCTCACCTTCCCTCCACCTCCACCCACTGCTCCCTGCATCCCTCCTCTCCTCTGCCTCTCCCCCATCACCCGCTGCTCCCCGCATCCCTCCTTTCCTCCACCTCTGCCCCACCACCTGCTGCTCCCCGCACCCCTCCTCTCCTCCACCCGCTGCTCCCCGCATCCCTCCACCCCTCCCCCATCACCCGCTGCTCCCCGCATCCCTCCTGTCCTCTACCTCCACCTGCTGCTCCCTACATCCCTCCTCTCCTCCACCCCTCCCCCGCTGCTCCCCACATCCCTCCTCTCCTCCACATCACTCGCTGCTCCCCGCATCCCTCCTCTCCTCCACCTGCTGCTCCCCGCATCCCTCCTCCCCCGCACATCCCCATCACCTGCTGCTACCCGCATCCCTCCTCTCCTC